>NC_025995.2:7702401-7721159 GCF_000442705.2 Elaeis guineensis
GCCTTACGCATGATTGTAGGTGCCTACATCTTGATTGTAGGTGCCTACATCTTGATTGTAGGCATCTATAATCAAGATGTAAGTGCCAACAATCATGCATGAAGGTATCTTCCTGAAGGTTTTCTTTCTTTAATTTTAGGTTTAAATTTTATTGATTTATTAGCCCTTATTCCATGAATGAGGAAGAAGGAAGAAGAGGATGCGGATCTGCGAAAAAAAAACCTTCAGGCACCTTCATGATTGTAGGCGCCTACATGTTGATTGTAGGTGCCTACAATCAAGTTATAGGCACCTACAATTATGCATGAAGGCATCTTTCTTAAGATTTTTTTTTTTGATTTTAGATTAAATTTTATTGATTTATTAACCTCTGTTCCGTGAATGAAGGAGGAAGAAGAGGATGCGGGTTGGAGAAAAAAAATCTTTATGAAAGTGCATTCATGCATGATTGTAGGTGGGTTCATGTATGATTGTAGGCACCTACATCTTGATTTTAAGCACCTACAATTAAGATATAGGCACCTAGAGTCATGCATGAAGGTGCCTTTCTGAAGGTTTATTTTCTTCAATTTTAGGTTTAAATATTATTGATTTATTAACTCCTATTCCATGAATGAAGAAGGAGGAAGAAGAGGATGCGGGTCAGAGAAAAAAAACTTTCGGATGCCTTCATGCATGATTGTAGGCACCTACATCTTGATTATAGGCACCTACATCTTAATTGTTGGCACCTACAATCAAGATGTAAGTGCCTACAATCATGCATGAAGGCACCTTTTTGAAGATTTTTTTCCCTCCAATTTTAGATTTAAATTTTGTTGATTCGTTAACCCCTATTCCGTGAATGAGGAAGGAGGAAGAAGAAGATGCGAGTCGAAGAAAAAAAATCTTTTGGAAGGTGCCTTCATGCATAATTGTGGGCGCCTTCATGCATGATTGTAGGAGCCTACAATCAAGATGTAGGCACCTATAATTATGCATGAAGGCACCTTCCTGAAAATTTTTTTCTCCAATTTTAAGTTTAAATTTTATTAATTTATTAACTCCTATTCTGTGAATGAAGAAAGAGGAAAAAGAGAATGCGGATTAGAGAAAAAATCTTCAGGCACCTTCATGCATGATTATAGGCACCTACAATCAAGATGTAGGCTCCTACAATCATATATGAAGGTGCCTTCTTGAAGGTTTTTTTTTTTTAATTTTAGACTTAAATTTTGTTGATTTATTAACCCCTATTCCATGAACAAAGAAGGAGAAAGAAGAAAACATCGATCGAAGAAAAAAAATCTTCCGAAAGGTGCCTTCATGCATGATTGTAGGCATCTACATCTTGATTGTAGGTGCCTACAATCAAAATGTGGACGCCTGCAATCATGCATGAAGGTGCCTTTCTAAATTTTTTTTTTGATTTTAGATTTAAATTTTATTTTAAATTTTATTGATTTATTAATTCCTATTTTGTGAATGAAGAAAAAGAAAAAAGAGGATGTGGGTCAGAAAAAAAACTTTTAGGAAGATGCTTTTATGCATGATTGTAGGCACCTATATCTTGATTGTAAGCGCCTACAATCAAGATGTAGGTGCCTACAATCATGCATGAAGGCGCCTTCCTGAAAATTTTTTTCTTCGATTTTAGGTTAAAATTTTGTTGATTTATTAACTCCTGTTTTGTAAATGAAAGAGGAAGAAGAGGATGCGGGTCGACGAAAAAAACCTTTTGAAAGGTGCCTTCATGCATGATTGTAGCACCTACAATCGTGTATGAAGCCGCCTTTCCAAAGGTTTTTTTTTTCTATGGAATAGAGGTCCCGCATCTTCTTCTTCCACCTTCATTCATGAAATAGGGGTTAGTAAATCAACAAAATTTAAATCTAAAATCATAGAGATTGTCGAAGGAGCCTCAAATGAAGGTGCCTACATGGAGCATGTAGGCACCTACATGTTCCATGTAGGTACCACATGCTTCTTCCTTCCAGGTTCCTCCATCTTATTCAATTCTTTCGGTTTATTTTTTTTTTAAACAATGCCTGAATGATTCGTCGGTCTTCCATTTCATTCTATTTTAAAAGACAAACATCATCAACAAATGAATTAAAAGGAATGAAATATCATATTGCTTGAATATATATGTCATCAAATTAAAAATAATTTGAAGTTTCACACAAACATTACATAGTTTATATAGTTTGAATTTATATACCATCAAATTAAAAATAATTTAAAGTTTCTGGCGAGCAAAGCATTACAACGATGGCACATCAAGCACCACACAGAATAAAAACAACAAACAGAATAGATGATAGCAGAAAGCTCCTTCTAACATTAGCCATATCCCACGCTAATATGCTGATATTACAGCCTTCAAAATTTAGTGACTAAAAAATTTTCAAGCGCAAGTGACTCACGATCAAGTTGGTAAGGGCAATTTCAAATCTCTGCTGGAAGTTCTACCAGAAGGTCTGTGTCTGATGTCAAGTCCCATATATTTTGATGAAAATGTAAGAAAAATAAATTACAGAATCCTATTGAAAATCCAACAAAAAGAAGACAAGAAAAAATAAAAGCTCAATCGTAATGTATTCAGAGGAAGCAGAATGTAGGGACACCTAAATTTTTTTTATAATTCATGTAATATTATGTACCATCAATGCCACGATCTAACTGCATGAGTCTGATGCGCTTTGAGGAAGATTCAGGTTCTCTAGCATTAGAACATGTTTTTACAAACCACTCAAGCCAATATGAAGCTTGCAAGATGGCTCCACCTTTCAAATGACGAGCGATGGCCTCGATCGAGAAGTTGAGCGCCGCTATCCGTGAAGATATTGCCCCACCCCATCATCGCATGACGGAGGGAGGGGAAGGGGTCTATAAAAAGAGCAGCATCCCTCTCCTATTAAGTCACGGGGTGTCCCTTGATTGCTTCCTATTAAGTTACAAGGTGTTCCTTAACCACTCCTGTTAAGTCATGGATATGTTTCTTTTCGAAGACATTCAGATGTGCAGTAAATTCATAGGATCAAAAGTGCAGGCACTAAAAAATACAGACTGTACCAATAAATAAAAACTTCTCAAGATAAATACAAACTCATGGTTCAAAGAGTTTTTATTTATTATACACAGTTTGTGTTTATTATTCAGGATTTATATTTATTATGAAGAAATTTATGTTTATCTTGGGTCTGTTTGTGTTTATTTTTTTGAGTTGGTGTTTATTTTAGAATGGTTTGCATAGACTTAATGTTTATCCTATCTTTTATTGTTTATCCTAGGTGGACCTTTGGATCATTCAACTTTTTGACCCCGAGTTTGTGTTTATTCTGGACAGTTTGTGTTTATTGTCTCAGAGTTTATATTTATTCTACAGGATTTGCATTTATTTCAGTAGAGTTTGTATTTATTATTCAAAATTTATATTTATTATTCAAAATTTTTGTTTATTATTCTGGAGTACTTGGTGTTTATCCTACCCATGGTTGTATTTATCTTATCCAGAGTTATTTACAATTTATATTTATCCTATCAATATAAACACAAACAATGAGAAACAACAATGAGAAACAATTAGAATACAAATTTTTTAATGTAATTTATATAAAATATTCACTAATGGCCGGTGGGAGATTTGGGAGGAGAGGAGATGGTGGCCGCAGGGTGGGCAACTCAGCTTAGGAGGAAATGAGATGGCTAACGTAGGAGAGAGAAGAAGAGAGGAGGTGCGGGGTTATCGAAAGGTGACGGCCATGGGTGGGGGAAGAGAGAGAAGAAGAGAGCAGGCATGGGTGGGGGGGTTACTCGAAGATTGCGGCCATGGGCGGGGGGGAGAGAGAAGAAGAGAGGAGGCGGGTGGGGGGATTACCGAAAGACGACAGTGGAGGAGGCAATGACGATCGCACGTGCTGGGCTTACGTTGCATCACATCCCATTGAATGTTTTTTTTTTTCATGCAAGCTCAGCTAATGCCCTCCGAACTCCTCTATTAGCTTATTAAAAAAAGCTTTAAGATGTGCATCGATCCAACGTAGGAGAATCCGACTGGATGGGAGCAGGGATTCGATCGAACGAAGCCCAGTCTATATATATAGAGAGAGAGATAGACTAAGCTCCGCTCGATCAGATTCCATCTCCCATCCGATTAGATCCCCCTCTGTTGGATCAACGTGCATCTCATAGATTTTTTTTATAAGCTAATAGAGGAGTTTGAAGGGTGTTAGCTGAGCTGGCGTGTTAAAAAAAACAGCATTCAATGGGATGCGATGTGACCATCATTATCTTCTCCGCTGCCATCTTCCGGTAACCCCCAACCTGCCTCCTCTTTTCTCTCTCTCGCCTCCACCCATGGCCGTCGTCTTTCGATAACCCCCCCACCTATAACTCCTCTCTTCTTCTCTCTCTCCCCCACCCATGGCTGTCATCTTCCTCCTTTCTTCTTCTCTCTCTCCCATGATCACCATCTCATCTCCTCCCAAGCCAAGTTTTTCACCCCACAGTCGCCATCTCCTCTCTTCCCAAACCCCCCACCAGTCATTAGTAATATTTTGTATGAATCTTTACAGTACTTTTCTCGCCCATTAGCTAACTTGGTGTGTTAAAAAAATAAAAAAGAGAGATGTGACTGTGACGCGACGCCATCGAACCCTTTGCTGAAGATGCCTTCATGGTTGAGGAAGGCGCCTTTCATCTTGATTGAAGGCACCTTCATCGGTGCCTTCATGGGATCGATCCAGATGCCACGAATCGCTCAGATCATCAGCAATCGTTGTTCCTTCTCTCAATTCTTAGTTTTCAATCTCTATGAAGCAATCTAACCCCGAGATCCATCGACTCACTACCGAAATGAAGGAGATGGATGGTTTAAAAGTTGAGTGATCCTAGGTCTACCCACGATAAACGACAAGAGAGGAGAATAAATACTAAATCCTACAAAAATAAATATAAATTCTAAATAATAAATAGAAACTGTGAATAATAAATACATACAGATGCGAATAGTTTATGTGGATAAATAAAAATTATGAATAATAAATGTAAGCTCTGTGCTGATAAATAAAAATTTTTCATGATAAATATAAACTCGAGGTTCAAAAGTTGAGTGATCCTAGGCCCACCCACGATAAATAAATGATAAACAACAAGAGAATAGGATAAACACTAAGTGCTGCAAAAATAAATATAAACTATTGAGAAGAAATATAAACTCTAAATAATAAATAAAAACTCTAAATAATAAATACAAACTCTATGTAGATAAATAAAATTTTTTAAGAAAATACAAACTCAAATTCAAAAGTTGAGTGATCTAATAGTCCATCCGGATAAAACATATGAGAGATGATAAATACAAAGTCCTATCCAAATAAATATAAACTATTGAAAGATAAACACAAACTTCAAATAATAAATAGAAATTATGAATAATAAACATAAACTCCGATTGGGCTCCAATTGGAGTTTGTGTTTATTATTTGGAGTTTGTGTTTATTATTTGAAGTTTATATTTATCCTTCGATAGTTTATATTATTTTCATAGGACTTAGTATTTATTCTCTTTGTTATTTATCGTGGTGGACCTAGGACCACTCAATGAGTTTGTATTTATCCTGAAAGTTTCTATCTATCGACATAGAGTTTGTATTTATTATTATAGTTTTTATAAACTATTCGATTTTATATTTATTATTATAATTTTTATTTATTATTTATATTTATATTTATTATTCAAATTTTATTTATTATTCATAGTTTTATTTATTATTTAGAGTTTGTATTTATTTTTTGATAGTTTGTGTTTATTTGAGAAAGGATTTAGTATTTATCATCCTCTCTCTTATGTTTTATCGTGGGTGGATCATTGGATCACTCAACTTTTGAACTTGATTTTGTGTTTATCTTAAAAAATTTTATTCATCGACACAGAGTTTGCATTTATTATTCATAGTTTCTCTTTATCCACACAAAGGCCCGAATTATGACCCAATCTGAAGAGCCCGCATTACGATCCTAATAAATTTTTTGTGAGGTTTGTGGTGGTAGCGAGGGTATGGACCAGAATAAATATTGTATATATCTTGAAAAATTTTTGTTTATTGATACTTCATTATTCTAATTTTTATTTATCGGTCCGGAGCGATCTACTTTATGAAAGAGCTTTCTTGCCCGTAAGCTGCTGTCATCTATTGTTGTCTCTTCACCATGATGGATTTCGATAGCTTTCAGAGTTGTGCATCGATGACCTAAAATGATTGGATTTGCATAAAGAAAGATTATCCTTCTTTCACATGAAAAATACAATCTTTATTTGCCTTCATGAAGGCACCTTCAGCCTTCAACCTTCCTGAAGATTATTTTCTCCACAGAATAGGAGATCTGCATCCTCTTCTTGCTCCTTCATTCACAGAATAGGGGTTAATGAATCAATAAAATTTATACATAAAATCAAAAAAATTATGAAGAAACTTGAAATGAAGGCACCTACATGGAGCATGTAGGCGCCTACATGTCCCGATGCTTCATGGAGCATGTAGGTGCCAACAAGCTCCATGTAGGCACCTTCGATTTAGGTTTCTTCGATAATTTTTTTAATTTTAGGTTTAAATTTTATTAATTTATTAACTCTTATTTCATAATGAAGAAGGAAGAAAAGGATGCGGGACGAAAAAAAATCTTTAGGAAGATGCCTTCATGCATGATTGCAGGCGCCTACTATCAAGATGTAGGCACCTACAATCATGTATGAAGGCATCTTCTTGAAATTTTTTTCTCTAATTTTAAGTTTAAATTTTATTGATTTATTAACTAATATTTCATAAATAAGAAGGAGGAAGAAGAGGACGTGGTCGAAGAAAAAAACCTTCAGACACCTTCATGCATGATTGTAGGCACCTACAATCAAGATATAGGCACCTACAATCATGTATAAAGGTGCCTTTTTGAATTTTTTTTTTTTGATTTTAGGTTTAAATTTTATTGATTTATTAAGAAGGAAGAAGAGGACATGGGTTGGAGAAAAAAAATCTTCAGGAGCCTTCATGCATGATTGTAGGCGGCTACATTTTGATTGTAGGCACCACCTATATCTTGATTGTAGGTGCTTACAATTAAGATGTAGGTGCCTACAATCTTGCATGAAGATGTCTTTCTGAAATTTTTTTTTTGATTTTAGATTTAATTTTATTGATTTATTAATCCCTATTCTGTGAATGAAAAGGAGGAAAAAAAGATGCGGGTCGGAGAAAAAAATCTTCAGCACCTTCATTCATGATTGTAGGCGCCTACATCTTGATTATAGGTGCCTACAATAAAGATGTAGGCACCTACAATAATGCATGAAGGCACCTTCAGAAGATTTTTTTTTCTCAATTTTAGATTTAAATTTTATTGATTTATTAACTCATGTTCCATGAATGAAGGAGAAAGAAGAGGATGCGGATTGGAGAAAAAAATCTTCAGGAAGGTGCTTTCATATATGATTGTAGCACTTATATCTTGATTGAAGGCACCTACAATCAAGGTGTAGGCACCTATGATTTTTTTTTAATTTTAGGTTTAAATTTTATTGATTTATTAATCCTTATTCTGTGAATGAAGATGGAGGAAGAAGAGGATGCGGATTGGAGAAATAAAATCTTCAGGTGCTTCACGCATGATTATAGGCGCCTACATCTTGATTATAGGTGCCTACATTTGATTGTAGATGCCTACAATCAAGATGTAGGAGCCTACAATCATGCATGAAGGCACCTTCCTGAAAATTTTTTTTCTTTGATTTTAGATTCAAATTTTATTGATTTAAAAATCTATGTTCTGTAGATGAAGGAGAAAGAAGAGGATGCAGGTCGGAGAAAAAAAAAATCTTCAGAAAGGTGCCTTCATACATGATTGTAGACACCTTCATCTTGATTGTAGGCACCTGCAATCAAGATATTGTGCTACAATCATGCATGAAGGTGCTTTTCTAAAGATTTTTTTTTTAATTTTAGATTTAAATTTTGTTGATTTATTAACCTCTATTCCGTGAATGAAGAAGGAGAAATAAAGGATGCGGGTCGGAGAAAAAACCTTCAAATATCTTCATACATGATTGTAGGTGGCTACATCTTAATTGTAGGACAACTTTATTGTAGGCACCTACATTTTGATTGTAGGCACTACAATCAAGATGTAGGTGCCTACAATCATGCATAAAGGTGTCTTCCTGAAGATTTTTTTTCTAATTTTATATTTAAATTTTATTGATTTATTAACCTCTATTCTATGAATGAAGAAGGAAGAAGAAGAGGATGCTGATCGGAGAAAAAAATCTTCAGATATTTTATGCATGATTGTAAGCACCTACATCTTGATTGTAGCCACCTACATCTTAATTCTAGGTAACTACAATCAAGATGTAGGCACCTACAATCATGAAGATTTTTTTCTCTAATTTTAGGTTTCAATTTTGTTAATTTATTAACCCCTGTTTCATGAATGAAGGAGAAAGAAGAGGATGCAGGTTGGAGAAAAAAATCTCCAGGAAGACGTCTTCATGCATGATTGTAGGGCCTACATCTTGATTGTAGGTGCCTATATCTTGATTGTAGGTCCTACAATCAAGATATAGGTGCCTACAATCATATATGAAGGTGCATTCCTAAAGAATTTTTTTTTCGATTTTAGGTTTAAATTTTATTGATTTATTAACCTCTATTTGTAAATGAAGGAGGAATAAGAGGATGCAGGTCAGAGAAAAAAAATCTTCAGACACTGAATACATGGTTGTAGATAGCTACATCTTGATTGTAGGCACAACTTGATTGTAGGTGCCTACATCTTGATTGTAGGCACCTACAATCAAGATGTAGGTGCCTACAATCATGCAAGAAGGTGCCTTCCTGAAGATTTTTTTTTTTCTAATTTTAGATTTAAATTTTATTGATTTATTAACCCTATTTGTGAATGAAGAAGGAGGAAGAAGAGGATGTGGATTGGAGAAAAAAACCTTCAGGCACCTTTATGCATGATTGTGGGCACCTATATCTTGATTGTCGGTGCCTACATCTTGATTGTCGGTCCTACATCTTGATTCTAGGTGTTATAATTAAGATGTAGGTGCTTACAATCATGCATGAAGGTACTTTCCTGAAGATTTTTTTTTCCATTATTAGTTTTAATTTTATTAATTTATTAACCCTTTTCATGAATGAAGGAAGAAGAAGAGGATGCAGATCGGAAAAAAAAAATCTTAGGAAGGCACCTTTATGCATGATTGTAGGCGCCTACATCTTGATTGTAGATGCCTACATCTTGATTGTAGGCACCTACAATTAAGATGTAGGTGCCTACAATCATGCATCAAGCACCTTCCTGAAGATTTTTTTTTCTATAATTTTAGGTTTAAATTTATTGATTTATTAACTCCTATTCCATGAATGAAGAAGAAAGAAGAGGATATGGATCAGTGAAAAAAACTTTCAAGCACCTTCATGATTGTAGGTGCCCACATCTTGATTGTAGGTGCCTACAATCAAGATGTAAATGCCTACAATCATGCATGAAGGTATCTTCCTGAAGATTTTTTTTTTGATTTTAAGTTTAAATTTTATTATTTTATTAACCTCTGTTCCGTGAATGAAGAAGGAGGAAGAAGAGGATGTGGGTCGGAAAAAAAATCATCATGAATGCCCTTCATGCAGGATTGTAGGCACATTCATGCATGATTGTAGGTGCCTACATCTTGATTATGGGCCCTACAATTAAAATGTAAGCCCTACATCATACATGAAGGTGCCTTCCTGAAGATTTTTTCTCTAATTTTAGGTTTAATTTTTGTTGATTCATTAACCCCTATTCAGTGAATGAAGGAGGAGAAAGAAGAGGATGCATGTTGGAGAAAAAAAAACTTCAGACACCTTCATGCATGATTGTAGACGCCTACATCTTGATTGTAGGTGCCTACAATCAAGATATAGGTGCCTACAATCATGCATGAAGGCACTTCTTAAAAGTTTTTTCTTTGATTTTAGGTTTAAATTTTATTGATTTATTAATTTTGATTTCGTGAATGAAGAAGAGGATGCGGATCGAGGAAAAAAACCTTCAGATGCCTTCATGCATGATTGTAGCACCTAGATCTTGATTGTAGGTACCTACATCTTGATTGTAGGCATCTAGAATCAAGATTTAGGTGCCTACAATTATGCATGAATGCACCTTCTTGAAGATTTCTTTTTCTCTGATTTTAGAGTTAAATTTTATTTATTTATTAATTCCCGTTCCATGAATGAAGGAGGAAGAAAAGATGTAGGTGGAGAAAAAAATCTTCAGAAAGATACCTTAATGCATGATTGTAGGCGTCTTCATGCATGATTGTAGGCCGACATCTTGATTGTAGGTGCCTACAATCAAGATGTAGGTGTCTATAATAATGCATGAAGGTGCATTCCTGAAGAGATTTTTCTTCGATTTTAGGTTTAAATTTTATTGATTTATTAACCCCTATTTTATGAATGAAGGTGAAAGAAGAGGATGCAGATCAGAAATGAAAACCTTCAACACCTTCATGCATGGTTGTAGGTGGCAACATCTTGATTGTAGATGCAACTTGATTGTAGACACCTACATTTTGATTGTAGGCACTACATCTTGATTATAGTGTCTACAATCAAGATGTAATGCCTACATTCATGCATGAAGGTGCCTTCCTGAAGATTTTTTTTTTTTGATTTTAGGTTTAAATTTTATTGATTTGTTAACCCCTATTCCATGAATGAAGAAAGAGGAAGAAAAGATGCGGGTCGGAGAAAAAAAATTTCAGATGCCTTCATGCATGATTGTAGATGCCTATATCTTGATTGTAGGTACCTGCATCTTAATTGTTGACATATACAATCAAGATGTAGGCACCTACAATTATGTATGAATGTGCGTACAATCATGTATGAAGACACCTTTCTTAAGATTTTTTTTCTCCAATTTCAGATTTAAATTTTGTTGATTTGTTAACCCCTGTTCCGTGAATGTAGAAGGAAGAAGAGGAGATGTGGGTCAGAGAAAAAAATCTTTTGGAAGCATCTTCATGCATGATTGTAGGTGCCTTCATGCATGATTATAGGTGCCTACATTTTGATTGTAGGCACCTACAATCAAGATGTTGGTGCCTACAGTCATGCATGAAGGTGCCTTCCTGAAATTTTTTTTTTGATTTTAGATTTAAATTTTTTGATTTATTAACCCTATTCTATGAATGAAGATGGAGGAAGAAAGGATGTGGATCTGAGAAAAAACCTTCAAACATCTTTATACATGATTGTAGGCACTTACATCTTGATTGTAGGCACCTATAATCAAGATGTAGGTTTATAATCATGCATGAAGGTGCCTTCCTAAAATTTTTGTTCTCCAATTTTAGACTTAAATTTTGTTAATTTATTAACCCCTATTCCATGAATGAAGGAGGAAGAAGAGGATGCTGATCGGAGAAAAAAAATCTTTTGGAAGATGCCTTCATGCATGATTATTAGTGCCTACATCTTGATTGTAGGCACCTACAATCAAGATGTAGGCACCTGCAATCATGCATGAAGGCACCTTCCTGAAGCTTTTTTTTTTTTAAGTTTAATTTTATTTTAAATTTTATTGATTTATTAGCCCCTGTTCTGTGAATGAAGAAGGAGGAAGAAGAGGATGTGGGCCAGAGAATAAAAACCTTCAGGAAGGTGCCTTCATGCGTGTTTGTAGGCACCTTCATGCATGATTGTAGGCACCTACAATCATGATGTAGGTGCCTACAATCATGCATGAAGACATCTTCCTGAAGATTTTTTTTCTTCAATTTTAGATTTAAATTTTATTGATTTATTAACCCATATTCTGTGAATGAAGGAGGAAGAAGAAGATGTGGGTTGGCGAAAAAAATCTATTTCATGAATGAAGGCGAAAGAAAAGGACACGGGACCTCTATTCCATGGAGAAAAAAACCTTCAGAAAGGCACTTTTATGCATGAAATAGGAGTTAATAAATCAACAAAATTTAAACCTAAAATCATAGAGATTGTCGAAGGAACCTAAAATGAAGATGCCTACATAGAGCATGTAGGTGCCTACATGCTCCATGTAGATGCCATCATGCTTCTTCCTTCCAGATTCCTCCATCTGATTCAATTCTTTTGGCTTTCTTTTTTAACAATGTTTGAATGATTCGCGATCTTTCATTTATTCAGTTTTAAAATACAAACGTCATCAACAAACGAATTAAAAGGAATGAAATATTATATAGTTTGAATATATATATCATCAAAGTAAAAATAATTTGAAGTTTCACACAAACATTACATAGTTTATATAGTTTGAATTTATATATCATCAAATTAAAAATAATTTGAAGTTTCTGGGCGAGCAAAGCATTACAATGATGGTGCATTAAGCACCACACAGAATAAAAATAACAAACAAGATAGATGACAGCAAAAAGCTCGGCTAACATTCGCCCTATCTTGCCTGATATGCTGATATTACAGCCTTCAAAATCTGCCGACTAGAAAATTTTAAAGCACAAGTGACTCATGATCAAGTTGGCACGGGCAGTTTCAAATCTCTACTAGAAGTTCTACCAGAAGGTTTGTGTCTAGTGCAAGTCCCACATGATCTGATGAAAATGTAAGAAAAATAAATCATAGAACCCTGCTGAAAATCCAATGAAAAAAGACAAGAAAAAATAAAAGCTCAATTGTAATGTATCAGATGAAGCGAAATGTAGGGACACCTAAAATCTTTTTTATAATTCATGTAATATCATGTACCATCAATGCGACGATCTAACTGCATGAGTCTAATGCGCTTTGAGGAAGATTCAGATTCTTCAGCATTAGAACATATTTTCATAGATCTCCTAAGCCAATACGAAGCTTACAAGATGGCTCTACCTTTCAAATGACGAGCGGCGACCTCGGTCGAGAAGTTGAGCACCGCTGCCTGTGAAGATATTGCTCCACCCCATCATCGCATGATGGAGGGAGAGGAAGGAGCCTATAAAAAGAGTAGCATCCCCCCCTATTAACTCATAGGGTGTCCATTGACTGCTCTCTATTAAGTCACAGGGTGTTCCTTAACCACTCCTGTTAAGTTATGGGTGCTTTCCTTTTCGAAGACATCTAGATGTACAGTGAATTCATAAGATCAGAAGTGTAGCTACTAAAAAATGCAGACTATACTGATAAACAAAAATTTCTCAGGATAAGTACAAACTCGTGGTTCAAAGAGTTTCTATTTATTATATAGTTGTGTTTATTATTCAGAATTTGTATTTATTATGAAAAAATTTATGTTTATCCTGAGCCTGTTTGTGTTTATTATTTGGAGTTTATATTTATTCTGGAATGATTTGTGTGGACTTAGTGTTTATCCTATCCTTTATTGTTTATTCTGGGTGGATCTTTGGATCACTCAATTTTTTGACCCCGAGTTTGTGTTTATTTTAGACAGTTTATGTTTATCATCCTAGAGTTTGTATTTATTCTACAAGATTTATGTTTATTCTAGCAGAGTTTGTGTTTATTATTCAAAGTTTGTATTTATTATTCAAAGTTTCTATTTATTATTCTGGAGTACTAGGTGTTTATCCTACCCATGGTTGTGTTTATCCTATTCAAATTATTTATAGTTTATGTTTATCTTGTCAATATAAACACAAACAATGAGAAACAACAATGAGAAACAATGAGAATACGTATTTTTGAATGTAGTTCATACAAAATATTCACTATTAATGGTCGGTGGGGGGTTTGAGAGGAGAGGAGATGGTGGCCATGGGGTGGGAAACTCAGCTTGAGAGGAAATGAGATGGCAACCGTTAGAGAGAGAAGAAGAGAGGAGGCACGGGTGGAGGGTTACCAGAAGACGAGGCCATAGGTGGGGAAAGAGAGAGAAGAAGAGAGGAGGCATGGGTGGGGGGTTACCAGAAGACGATAGCCATAGGTGGGGGGAGAGAGAGAGAAGAAGAGAGGAGGTGGGTGGGGGGGGATATCGGAAGACGACAGTGGAGGAGGCGATGATGGTCGCACGCACTGGCCTTATATCGCATCACGTCCAATTGAATGCTGCTTTTTATGTTAACACGTCAGCTCAGCTAACTCCCTCCGAACTCCGTTAGCTTATAAAAAAAGCTCTGAGATGCACATCAATCTAATGGAGGGAGATCCAACTGGATGGGAGGAGTAGGGATCTGATCAAATGGAGTCTAGTCTATATATATATATAGAAAGAGATATACTAGGCTCGATCGATCAGATTTCAGCCTATATCCGATTGACTCTTTGACCATTAGATCGGCGTGCATTTCTAAGACTTTCCTACTAAGCAAATGGAGGATTTTCCTCACCCGTTAGCTGATTTGGCATTGTTTAAAAAAAAAAAAGAGAGATGCGAAGGAGAAAGCATACATTGACTGTGACATGATGCCACCCTCCCCTCTCCCATTATGCTACAGTGCTGAAGGCACCTTTATGCCCTTCATGAACTATAAAAGTGCCTTCAATCACCATTAAAAAAAAGCGACGAAGAGATGCAGCCATCCTGCACCTACCCTCTTCGGTCCAATGAGCCAAGAACATCCAAAACAAGATCCAGACAGTGAAGATACATGCAAGAGAAGTTTGAAGCAGGTGGCATAGCCCATGGGATGCGATGGGCTGGCAGAGGCCGATGGCGGCATAGCCAGGTCCGGCGGACGTGCGCACCTTACCTACGTGGAGCATATAGGTGCCTACATATGAATTGTAGGCACCTACAATTCTCATGTAGTTACCTACAATTGAATTATAGGTGCTACAATTCATATGTAAGTGCTACATACTCCTAGGCGAGGTGCTTGCACGTCCGTCGGACCTCACTGCACTGTCGTCGGCCTCTGTCAGTTCGTCGCCTGTCTCTGTCATCCCCTCGACGGCCTCCTCCACATGTATGCACCTACATGAATTGTAGGCGCCTACATGTGAATTATAGGTGCCTACAATTCGCATGTAGGCACCTACAATTCGCATGTAGGCACCTACATACTTCTAGGCAAGAAGCTCGTGCATCCGTCGGACTTAGCTGTGCCGCCGTTGATGGAGACCTCCGCATGTAGGCGCCTACATGAATTGTAGGCGCCTATAATTCAATTATAGATGCCTACATCAATTGTTGATGCCTACAATTTACATGTAGGTACCTACAATTCATATATAGGTACTACATGCTCCTAGGCGAGGCAATCATGCATCCGTCGGGCCTGGCTGCTCCACTGGCAGCCTCCATCGTATGTAGGTGCCTACATGAATTGTAGATGCCTGCATGTGAATTGTAGGTACCTACAATTCACATGTAGGCACCTACAATTCATATATAAGTGCTACATGCTCCTAGATGAGGCGCTCGCACGTCCGTTGGACCTGACTGTGTCATCACTGGCCTCCATCGCCCTGCCGACAGCCTCCTTCGCATGTAGGCACCTATTTGAATTATAGGCACCTATATGTGAATTGTAGGTGCCTACATGTGAATTGTAGGGCCTATAATTCACATGTTACAATTCACATGTAGGCATCTACATGTGATGAAGAGAGGAGGTGCGTCTTCATGAATCCTACCAGCATCCTTCATGAATCCTTCCAGCTTCTTTTGTCAATTTCTTCAATTTTAGGCTTAAATTTTATTGATTTATTAACCTTGTTCCATGAATGAAGGAGGAAGAAGAGGAGCGGATCCTCTATTTTGTGGAGATAAAAAAAATATTCATGAAGGCTAAAGGCACCTATGCATAACTCTGAAAGCTGTCTGAAATCCATCATGATGATAGATGATAGTAGTTTGCATAATAAAATATCGATAAACAGAAACTTTCTAAGATAAACACTACAGACCTCACAAAAAATTTATTAGGATTATAACGCGGGCTCTTCAGGTTGGATCATAATTGACCTTTGCATAGAAACCCAAACTATGAATAATAAATATAAATTCATATCGATAAATAAAAATTTTTCAGGATAAACACAAACTCGAGGTTCAAAAGTTGAGTGATCCAATGGTCCATCTAGGATAAAATACAAAAGAGAATGATAAACATTAAGTCCTATCCAAATAAATATAAACTATCTAAAGATAAACACAATCTTCAAATAATAAATAGAAACTCTAAATAATAAATATAAACTTTGAATAATAAATAAAAAATAAAATAATAAATAAAAATTCTGTACTGATAAACAAAAATTTCTCAGATAAATATAAACTCATCGAGTGCTCTTGGTCCACCACGATAAACAACAAAAGAGGAAGGAGGATAATCACTTAGTCCTATGAAAATAAATACAAACTATTGAAGGATAAACATAAACTTCAAATAATAAACATAAACTCCAAATAATAAACATAAACTTAATCGGAGCCTAATTGGATTTGTGTTTATCTTAAAAAATTTTATTTATCGATAAAATTTATGTTTATTATTCATAATTTCTATTTATCTATACAGAGTCACTCTATGTTTATTATTCATAGTTTTTATTTATTATTTAAAATTTATATTTTTCTCTGATAGTTTGTGTTTATTTTCATAGGACTTAATATTTATCCTTCTCTTTTTCTCTCTGGTTGTTGTTTATCGTGGATGGACCTTAGATCACTTAACTTTTGAACTCGAATTTGTATTTATCTTAAAAAAATTTATTTATTGACATAAATTTATATTTATTATTCATAATTTCTATTTATCTACACAGAGTTTGTATTTATTCGCAGTTTATTTGTATTTATTATTCACAGTTTTTATTTATTATTTAAAATTTATATTTATACTTTGATAATTTATGTTTATTTTCACAAAACTAAATGTTTATCCTCTTCTCTTATTATTTATCGTAGATGGAGTGTTTATCCTATCCAGGATTATTTGCAGTTTGTATTTATCCTCTCAATATAAACATAAATAATGAGAAACAACGAGAATATAAATTTTTAAATGTAATTCATAAAAATATTCATAATGGTCGATGGAGGGTTTGAGAGGAGAGGAGATGTCAGTCGCAAGATAGGAAACTCGGTTTAGGAGGAGATGAGACGGTGGCCGTGAGAAAGAGAGAAGAAGAGAGGAGGCACGGGTGGGGTGTTATCAGAAGACGGCGATCGTGGTGGGGGGAGAGAGAAGAAGAGAGGAGGCACAGGTGGGGGGGGATTATTGAAAGATGACAACCATGGATGGGGGGAGAGAGAGAAGAAGAGAGGAGGTGGGTGGGGGGGTTACCGAAAGATGGTGGCAGAGAAGATGATACAGTCACGTGCTGGCCTTACATCGTATCGCGTCTCATTGAATGCTGGATTTTTTTTAACACGCCAGCTCAGCTAACGCCCTCCGAACTCCTTCGTTAGCTTATAAAAAAAATTTGAGATATGCATTATTGGAAATATATCCAAAAACCAATCGTCAGCCTGTTGACGGTTGAGCAATCTTGTATTGTAATTGATTTTTAATAAATAAAATATATTTTTGGTATTTTCATCATAAATTTTATCTTCTAACGAACTCCTTGTTGTGATGAAATCTTTAGGACTATTTAGGTTCGATAAAGAAAGATTTATCGATTAGTTTTAAAACTGTTTCGACCAAATGATAGGCTGTTAATAAGGATGACAGCTTCTATCGAGCATAGGTCGCTGTAGGCCATATGGGTTGGCTGTCCTCTTAACCAAGGAGTGTGGAGACACTGGTATGGATACAGGTGAGATGTAAGGGTACATCATCAATCAATATGACGAACTCCAAGTATTCTGCTGTCAAAATGTCTCTGATGGGATATAGTATAAGTGTCCCTTAGACCTATGATCGCCTCAGTGACTTGCAAGCAACTCACTGTGCTTTGTACTAAACTAACTAATTTTTAATTCAGTGATGAAGGCTTCTGGGCACAGTCAAATACTTGCGAAGTTGGAGTGCGATCAAGATGGGATTGACCACTCCAAGAGTTGGAGAAGAATGAGTCGCTGTATTTCAATTTACCAAAACCTTGGCCAGGATAATTCATCAGATGGATTTGATATTTTGAAATAAATGTAGACAACCTGATCAGAGTTAACAGTTGAACTCTAAGGTGTTCTATGAGCATTTTGGTCAAGAGAATGAATTATATGGAAACTATATCCGCATAGGTTCTAAGGATGTTGTTCTACACATTCGACCTATCCGACCGTCGGGTACCATTGCTAGATGGTCACTTTGATTGGTACAGAAACTTATTTCTATACTACCAGCTTAGGTTCGAACCTATGAGTCACACACATTAGAGTTCACGATCCGATCGGATGGTTGATCAACGATTAAGAATCATTCTAGGGTTAAACGATCAAAACGATTGACATTTAACCTAGTGCAAGTGTTACAGGAGGATCGATTAGCAATTCGATTGCTAATTGGCTTAATTTGATTAAGCCAATGGGCTGAGATTAAGTCTAATTGAGTATGATTTAATTAGATTTGATTTGAATTTAATTGGATCAAGTCTAATGAGTTTATTGGATAAGCCAAGTGCAAGGAAAAACTAGTCCTAGTTCAATTAGGACTTGGATCAACCTAATTTTTAATTCGATTAAAAAATTAAATCAGATTTAAATCTAATTTAATCTGATTAAATTAGATTTTTAATTATATTAAGACTTATTTTAATTAGATTGATTAGTTTTGGTTTGATTTGATTTGAGAAATCAAATTTGAACAAGTCATAGATTGAACCCTAGTAAGACTAGGATTC
>NC_025995.2:7721259-7748759 GCF_000442705.2 Elaeis guineensis
ACCTATTTGAATAAAATTATCTACACTTGAGGCTACCTAAGAACCAAGAAAAAATGAATTATTCCTTGGTTAAAGGGGTAAATAAGTTAGAAGGAGAAACAATAAGCTATTTATCATTTTCAAACTTTCCATAAGTACATATTTTATCTTTCAAAATGATAATTTAACCCAGATTTTAAAGCTTATGAGGTGCAACAAATGGATTAAAATATTTGATTCCAAATCTAAATACAACCTCTAAGATCTCTTATTTAGGTTAGAAGTAAGTAGTACTTTGTTGATGCTCAGAGAAAGTGGGATAAGTGAGAAAAGTAGAAAAATAAGGATAATTTTCTTTCAGCTTTTAGACATCTGATTATTTTGGCAGGTACCGAAATAAGAAGCTATTTGGTTATTTAATCCAATTATAGAAATTAAGTTACAATTAGTTATTTATAGTTGTGAATGGTTTGTAAGGTTGTAAATAGTTTTGTAAAGAGAGACAAATTTGCAAAACCCTTGACAATCAAATATATATATATATATATGAGCTCCCACCCACCTATATCCCCCTCTTTCTAATCTAGATTCAAATAGATTCCCTTTTATTCCAGGTAGCTTTCAACTCTTTTACATTGACCTTCAACAACTCTAATCTTTCTATATATATATATATATATATATTTGTTCCATTCCACTTCTCCTTATGTGTAAATAATGGGTTTTGCTAAAAATCCATGACTTATTTTTGCTCCATTCCACCTCTATTTTCTTAAACTGGATCCAAAGTTCTGTTTGTCATTCTATATTTATGCTTCTAATTAAGTCAAGTATAAATCATACACATTTTTCCCATTTATTTGATGTGAACTGGGGTGTGTCCCTGGTTAAACTATGTGTTTATTAAGTTAGCAAACCAATAAAATTCAACTTTATATTTTATTATGTTATGTTTCTCTCTTTCATCACCTGCGAGTAATGTTGCTTAATTGGAGGTTTTCCAATATTTTTTGGGAATAATAAATGATGAGTTCTTGAGTTCATTGGAAAAGCCATGACTAATTATGTAAACAAAATGAATCCTCTTTGATATGGCGAATTTGATAGGTTGGTAATTAATCATTTTATTTGTGGATCCCTTATTCTTCTAAAAGAGCATTCCCCTTAAGAAGCAGATTTTTGATTCCATGCACAAGATTTTGAGTAAACTTGAGCTCTCATATATTGTTAACCAATAAATTGACTCCATAAACTAATTTGATAAGAGAAAGATCAACAACGCATAATTAGCTTAATAACTCTCTGTCAAAGTTACCAACAAACATATATACTTAGCAGCTAAAGCTATATAAATCATGGACTCCAAATAACTGCCTGGTGCCAATAAAATTCAATATCTCAGCTATTAAAAATTGTTTGTATTTGATCACCACTAGTTATGGCTTTAGCTATAAAAGGATTACCAAAAGCTTAACTTCAATTTCTTACCAAAAAAAAAAGCTTAACTTTAATTGAGACCTAATGCAGTTTGTTCCTAAAATGGACTCAAATAATTTGCATTGAATCTCGATCATGCTTGACCTTGACCAAACTATTTATGGTCAAACCAATGGATTGGACCTGAGTCTGAAACCATGGCCCAAAACTATTCATGTTTTTTTTTTGGTAGAAAAAAACTAGTTATGTTTGGTAATAACCTAAACTCATATGTCATCTTGATGCAAGCCCTTCAATCTCAAAACATGATCCAATACGCTTCAATCATCTGTTTTTCAAAAATTAATATTTTAACTAACAAATCTTAAAACGAATACTTTATCTTTTTATTATTTTTGGATTTAGTATGATATCCGTTAAGATTTTGGTCCCTTCTCCTATAATCCAAAGCGATGACGTGTATCTCCATCTTCTCAACGACCTCGCCTCCGACCTCCATCAAAGCCGGCGAACTTTCAATAGGATTACAACTGAATTCGGTATCCAGATGAAGGGCAGAAAATAATTATAACAAATTCACCTACCGACGAGGGAAAACTTTTCGAACCCCTTCCTCGCTTCCGCGCCTCTCCAACGACCGTATAAACCCTAAGTCTCCCTGCGAAAAAACCCCAAAACCCTAGCCTTCCGATCCTCTCGATCTCACCTCCATGGGGAAACGCTCTCGTGTGTGGAGGTCCTCCAGCATCGGGGCGGGCAGCCCCCTCGACAAGATCTTCTGCCGTGATCCCGCCGACGCTTGGGAAGTGAAATCCGCTCCAGCTCCTCCACCGCCGCCGCCTCCAGATAATCCCGCCGTCACCGATCGTCCGTCGCCGCCGCCTTCGACGCCGCCGCATGGGGAGACGGATCTTGAGGTGGTGGAGGCCCTGCCTCCGACGCCCAAGAAGAGGATAGCTTCGCCCAGGGCTCCGATCTTCTCCGAGGCAAGGAAGAAGGCTCCAGAGGGGAGGCCGACCTCCCCGGTGATCTTTTCGGTGGAGGCCTCGTGTCAAGAGCCGAGCACCGAGGATTTTGTGCCGAAGAAGCCTGAGAAGTTGTTCGAGTCCTGCTTCTTCTGTAAGAATGTGCTTAGAGCCAATAAGCCCATATACATGTTTGGGTAGGCCCCCTCTCATCAAAATCGAATCTTTTCTTGTTCCTTGCTTCCCTTTTTGGATTTGTGATGTACCTTTTCTTTTGATTTGGTTCAAAGAACTGATGACTTAGTTTATTCAGTTTCTTGAATCCATAATTTGTTCAATGCCAACTTTTTGATCGCAGAGTTTTCTTGTTTTAAGTACTAAGATGATTGTTGTTCTTCTTTTCTGTCTTATATTTTAATTTCCGAAAGAATTAAATATCTGCATTTTTTTTTTTTTATTTCTTGTGGATTTTGTAGTCTTGATACCATTATTGATTCGAGCCTCTGACTAGCTTATTCAAACACCATTAAAGAATTAGGTTCCATTGTGTGGATTAATGATTCACTTTTTCTTTTCTTTTTTTTCTTTTTTTTTTTTTTTTTTTTTCTGATTGTTGTGCTACTATGAAAAATCATTTATATTGATGTTTGCCATACTAGTCAGGATTGTACTATACCGGACATACCATATCAGTATCGAACCGACACTTAGTTTCATGCCATACCAACATTTTATATGTTTTGCCATCTCGTACTGTGTTGTATATCGTCATTGTAATTGGATGGTACCAATATGGTCCGGTATAAAGCGGCAAACCTTGATTCATATTGGTCATTTCTAAGTATCATTCATATACCAAGCAAACATATTTTACAATAGCTGTGAAGAGTATCAAACTTAGTGGAATATGGGTTTGCATCTGAAATAATGAGATCCATTCTGTTTCCACTCCGTCATCACATCTGCTCCACTCTCAGCATGCTCATCCCCATCGGATGGTCCTGCATGCGAAAGAATATCAAATGTTCTTTCATGAGAAAGACCTAACCTAAACCCACAAAAATAATAGGAACCTTGTCTGACTTTTAAATCAAATATCAAACCATTAGAGTTCCTTATTGTCTTCCTAAATGCAGTTATACGCTGTAAAAATGGCATTAGTTTTTCTTATGTTTTTTAATTCCCCCAAATCCTAGTTATCTCAAGTGCACCTATTTTAATTAGGAACTCTATACACTTGTTGCAACCATGTTTCTTTTCAACATCTTTGACTACCATCAAATAGCACATATTTTTGCATAATTTTTAAGCATGCACTTGAATCTATATCCGTGGTTGAACAGTGTAGCTTTGCCTTTATATATATATATTAAATTTCATTACTAAGATTTATAATGCCATAGTGGTCTAAAAAATGTCCATAGCCACATTATGTGACCACAATCGTGGAATTTTTTTCTTTTTTGATTAGAAGAAATCATATCATGACATAGATGTCTGGATATAAAGGTTGTTGTTAGAAACTAAAGCCCTTTTATTAATCCAAACAGTCCTATCAGGTTATTCTGAAAGAGTTCAATCATACTAGGTATATGATTTAATCAGGTAATTTATATATTTCAGAATGTCCATTTATAGAATCAACTCTATGGTCATTGACCACACACTTCCTCTTACTAGCGAAATTTTGGTTAACCATGCCATGGCGCTATTTGTTATGATTTGTTTCTTATTAAGTTTGGTCTCTTGAAGATCATGAGTAGGACATTGAAGATTTTGTTATGCAGGTATATGCGTGCATTTTGCTCTCCTTTCTGTCGAGCCAAGCAGATGAAGCTAGAGGGAGTGGTGTTGACGACGAACACTAAAGCAAGTGAAGTCAGTCCAACTTATGTAGACAAGAAATCTGGAAGCACAAGAAGTCAATTGAGCAGTTGACATGAAGAAGTTTCAGATTTTTTGTAGAATCTTTAACAGGATGCTGGTTCCCTAACACAGGCGTTTTCATGTAAATAATCTTCCACTCATCATCTATAGTTTCTTTGTATATAGTTAGGAGCACCTTAGTTGAAGAATGACAAAGATTTGGATTGTTTGATTTGTCCCCCTCCTTGTTTGTCAATTCTATGGATTCTAAAGAATCTTGTATAGGATTAGAGATGGCTGTTTTTAGCCCACATATTATAATGGTGAACACAAAGCAGCTTTCCACAAACTTGTTTTCTTTCTGATGATGGTACCACTTCTTTCTCTCTTTGATTGCTCTTTAGTCATGTTAAGGGATTGATGTAGCACTAAGAGTTTCTATATTTGGTATGAGCAAGTGATCTGATCCATGAATATATTTAAAAACATTGATGACAAAAAAGCATTATATGTGATATTATTTTATTGTTCTGCTGATTCCCTTTTGAAATACTTAAAAAGATTTGATTAAGGAGAAAAACTAATCCTTTTAGAAACAACAATGATACTCCTTTATTTTCCTTCCCAAGTCATTGGTATAATAATGTTTTTGGTGAGCTATACTCTAATGTGATTTCAAGTGGATGCTGATGGTTTGTTTAGACCACCTTACCAAGGAGGCAGAGGTTTTGCTATCTATGATGAAGCAGTTAAGACAATTTTTTTGAAGCTTTGCTTACTCGAGGAACAACATCAATTCATGGTTGAAGGTGGGCGTAATAGGAATTCTCCATGCTCATTTCTATCTAATTATTATGAAGGCATTTGATTGGAGGAAGAAAAGCTCATCTTATAGCCTGTTTTTTGCTTATGGCAAACTTGCTTGGGTTATGTGTTCCTCTAGAAATCAGGTTATTTTCTACATAATGTGATAATGTTGATATCTGAAAGAAAGAAATCGCATAGAAGAAGAACGATCAAAACGACCACCTGAAAACCAAAAAAGACAACTATCTGCAGAACGAAAGCTTATTGCAATGAGTTCAAAGATCCAATGGAAAGAAGCAATAGCACTGACCTTAGAATATCGTCATGCTTAGACATAGGCTTACCTGCAAATTTCGCATGGAAGAATATAGGATCTGCTTCTCTGATCTAAGCAGACTACCCTCCTCCAAGATGATATAAGAATTTAAGGAATACATCAATTGTCATGCCCCAACCAGATGACCCATGCCTGGCATGGGATAGACAGCCGCACATCCATAGTGTTTAACACCATAGAACACGTAAGGCTTGCCTTTTTCATTCATACATTTATATCATTTCAAACTCAGGCAAGATAATTATTCCAATTTATCAAAAGAATTAATCTAAACCATTAAATAATAATAAATAAGTCTAATCAATTTTTTTAAAGAATAAATAATCATATGTCTTTTACTCTCTAAGCTCCTCACCGCTTAAGGCACAGTAAATTCCAATATCTCCAAGAAATTAATGTGATAACCCGGCCCGATGGGCCAAAAGCCCACTAAGCCCACTTAGGAAAAAAAAAATAGGAAAGAAGACTCTCGATCGGAGTCTTCCTCTTCTCCGGTTCTAATAAGGAATCGGAGTCCTAGGGCCATTAAAAGACTCTAGGACGAGCTCTATAAGAACCCCCCTCCTCTCCTCTAAAAGAAGACACAACAGTCACCGACGATCGCCGGAGTTCTTCTCCGATTTTTTCGATTGAAGCCGCGGCCCCTCGACTCGTGCTCGCCGCGATTTCACGCCGGTGGGGGTCA
Organism: Elaeis guineensis; assembly: GCF_000442705.2. Lineage (NCBI taxonomy): Eukaryota > Viridiplantae > Streptophyta > Magnoliopsida > Arecales > Arecaceae > Elaeis > Elaeis guineensis. Next base: position 7,727,336 of record NC_025995.2, read on the forward strand.
TCGGAGGCTGTAGTAAGTCCTTTCTCCTCTTCCTCCCTTCTCTCCCTTCTTTCTCGTAACGGTGGGCATGACTGCCGGCGACAAGAGTCATCGGATTTCGTCGAAAAAGGAAGTCCTGTTCGACCTCTCTCTTTTCCTGGTTTTTAAGACGCCGACGGTCACGCCGACCGCCGGCTCTGGCCCCTCCGAACTCGGGAAGGTCGTCCCTTGCCGCCGGCCATCGTCGGGCAAGGTACGGCTGTGAACGGTCGGTCTAAGGTATGGAGACCTTTAGGTCCCTTGTTTCGGCCAAAGAAGGCCACGAGAAAAAAGAAAAGAAAAGGAAAAAGAAAAGGAAAGGAAAAAGAAAAAAAAGGAAAACGAAAAGAAAAGGAAAAAAAAAAAAGAAAATAAAATAAAATATAAATATATATAATAATAATAAAAATAATAATAATATACATGAGAAAAAATTTCTCTCATCCCTCTCTAAAGTCTTTCTCTCTCTAGAATTGAACTTTCTCTCTCTAAAAAAAATTTCTCTCTCTAAGAAGTCCTATGAATCCCCTATTAGACCATCTTCTCCACTCCTAGGGACCTATGACCTTAAATCGGTTTAGAGCCGAAAGAAGAGATTTATTGGACTGATCATCAAATCGATCATTTCCTTATATTATGTAATTTTATTAAATATATAAAATAAAATTTATTGATGATTTAATATTTTAAATAGGACTATCCGATTCTTTTAAGGAAGATTAAAAGGTCCAAGACGATCGAGGTAAGTAGATCTTATGCTCCTTACTTATTTTTAAATGATCATGTTTTTATGCAAAAAATTGCTATTGATGAAATCATAATTTTTCATAAAATAAGGATCGGCATATGTAATATGAAAAAGTATGTTTTATTGTGAGCATTGATTTCATGAATATGTCTTATGAAAATAGCATGATTATGAAGCATGAATTTCATTGTTTTTCCATCTATGCATATGTATGCTTTAAGAAAAAGATATAATGATTTCAAAGGCTCTCAGATGGCTATGAATGAATCCCTTTGGGAAGATCGATATCCGGAGCTAGCATCCACACGAAACATGGCCCTACCAGCGGGTATAAAGTTGGCACATGAATTAAGAACTCTATCGATTAAGAAACATGACCCTATCACAGGTATAATAGTGATCTTAGCACGAATATCTGTGAGCAATGTTTTGAAACATGATATAATACATGATGAAAATTATTTATAATTCATAATTATGAAATATACATGATTTATGCATGCATGATGAGCTTATAACTTGTTTTATTATATACTCTATAAAATATTTATTTTTATAATAATTATTATTTGCTAAATAATGCATTATCATAGAAAATTTATGCTTGATCCGGTAAGGAAGTGGAAGTCTACTTACTGAGCTGGTGTAGCTCATATTTTTTTGTTTTCTTTTTCATGTACAGAGAAATAAAGCTAGGACTGATGGAAAGAAAATCCAGGCTTGGGGATCAGCAAAGCAAGCTTGAAAATTTTACACTAGAAATTCAGTTTATGGATTGTAGTCATTATAATTTTAAAGCTTGGATTATTTCATCTTTGGATTTTGATGCTCTGAATCAGTTTTGGTTTAATTAAATATTTGAATTGAACTTCATTATTACATTTATTTATGATACACCTGTTATTATATTTAAGAAGATGAATTTTGGCTTCGTGTTATCGTGGGTCTATCCCTCGGTAGCATGGCCGTGTTATGTCCCGAATTTGGGGCGTGATATTTTATGGTATCAGAGCGATAGGTTTAATCAAAGGTAGAACTTAAAACCTAATAGTGGATAGTTAAGTTACGCATAGTTAGACTCTGACTTAAATTATTAACTGTACTGCAACTCTGTTATAAAATAATATAATAATATTGGTATTTGAATAGGAAGCGATGAGCGATAGGGAGGGCGAGATCTTGGCAAATATGGCTGCTAGGATAAGAAGAGCAAGAGGAGCAAGATTGACGTCGTGGGGAGCTGCCAATCAACCAGTTGAGCGGGCTCCTGATGCACCGGCCACTCAAGCGAACATTGCTGGTGTATGTCAAGTGGTGGCTCAGCTTATCCAGCAGCAGGCACAAACTGCTCCTTGACTGATATTATCTATGGAGTCATACTACGAGAGATTCAGAAGGCTCAACCCACCTCTATTTGAGGATGAATTTGATCCTACGGCTGCAGAGACATGGATTCGAGAGATGGAAAAGATGTTTGATACCCTGCAATACCCTGAGAATGTGAAGGTCTGATTAGTCGTTCCTATGTTAAAAGGGAATGTCGAGTTTTGGTGGACTGCAATAAAAGCTGCCTATGGGAATAATGATGATCAGCTCACTTAGAAAGAATTCAAAGAGATATTTTATGATCATTACTTTCCGAGGACAATGAGATTGGTAAAAGAAAATGAGTTTCTAGTCTTAAAGCAAAAGGATGATATGACGGTGTTAGAATATGCTAACAAATTTAATAAGCTAGGCCGCTTCTGCCCCCAGCTTATGGAGTTTAAAAGGAGTAAAGCTAACAGATTCGAACAAGGTCTAAGATATAGAATTCGATCTCATCTGTCTTCTCATATTTTCAATAACTACAAGGACTACTGGAGTGAGCTTTGAAAGTGGAGTCTGAATTGAAAAGAGCAGATCTAGAAAGAGGAGGTAAGAAGAGATCGAGATCAGTAGAAAATCTAAAGGATCAGCAGAAAAATTTTAAAAATAATAACTCTAATAAGAAGAAAGAATCTACATCCTCCTCCTATTATGGAAAAAATCACAATGGACCTTATCTCAAGAGGATAGGAGCATGCTTCTTATGTGGTGAGAAAGGACATATGGCTCTGATTGCCCAAATAAGAAAAGAGATGACTCTAGACCTAACAAACCAGTTGATCAAAAACAGAAAGAAAATGCATGAGTGTTTACTTTAAACCAGTAGGAGGCCAATGCAAATGATCAAGTGGTGATAGGTATTATCCCAGTCAATTCTATTCATGCTCGTGTGTTATTCGATTCCGGCTCTTCTCACTCTTTTATATCTCTCAAGTTTGCTACTTCTTTGAATTGTGTGTCTGAAAAACTAAATGAACCATTATATGTTAGCACACCTTTTAAAAATATTGTTGTTGCTAACATTATTTTTAAGAATTGCATAATCTAATAGAAGAAAAAGAATTAGCAGCAGATTTGATTCAGCTAAATATGTATGATTTTGACGTTATTCTTGGGATGAACTGGTTATCTTCGTACCATGCACATATTGATTGTTTTGGAAAAAGAGTGATATTTCAAATTTTGGATGAACTGTAATTCTTCTTTCTAGGCGAAGTTCATAATACGGAACCCAAACAATCTTTGGGTATTATCTCAATCATGAACGCAAGAAAAGATTTGAGGAAAGGATGCAAAATATTTTTGGCCCATGTAATAGATGTCGAGAAGAAAAAGATAAAGTTGGATGATATCCCAATTGTCAAAAATTTTTTGATATTTTTTCAGATAAACTACCCGGACTGCCCCCAGAGCGTGAGGTTGAATTTAAAATTGATATCACTCCAGGAACCGGACCTATTTCAAAACCTCCTTATCGGATGGCTCCCGTAGAATTATGAGAATTAAAGGATCAACTGCAAGAACTTTTGAATAAAAAGTTTGTCGACCAAGTACATCACCTTGAGGAGCTCCTGTGTTATTTGTGAAAAAGAAAGATGGGAGCATGCGTTTATGCATTGACTATCGGGAGTTGAATAAGGTAACCATAAAGAATAAATATCCTCTTCCTCGAATAGATGACTTATTTGATCAACTTCAGGATGCACAAGTTTTCTCCAAAATTGACTTACGATCAGGCTATCATCAACTAAGAATTAGAGATGAAGATGTACCTAAGACTGCATTTAGAACCAGGTATGGCCATTATAAATTTTTAGTAATGCCTTTTGGACTAACCAATGCACCGGCTGCTTTTATGGATATGATGAACAGATTTTCAAGCCGTATCTGGATCAATTCGTTGTTATTTTTATTGATGATATCCTAGTTTATTCTAAAAATATAGAGGAACATGAGAGACATTTAGGATCGTGTTTCAGACCTTGAGAGAAGAGAAGCTCTTCGCCAAGCTTAACAAGTGTGAGTTCTGGTTGGATAATGTTGTCTTCCTCGGTCATGTAATATCTAAGAAAGAAATCTCAGTCGATCCAAAGAAGATAGAAGCCATGGTGAATTGGCCTCGTCTGACTAATGTGACGGAAGTTAGAAGCTTCTTAGGCTTGGTTGGTTATTATAGAAGATTCGTCAAGAAATTTTCTCAAATTATAATTTTTCTAACTCACTTAACTCAGAAACGAATAAAATTTGAATGGAGCAGTGAATGTGAGCAGAGTTTTCAAGATCTGAAGCAACGATTGATATCTGTCCCAGTTCTTACTTTACCATCTAATAAGGGAGGATTTGTCATTTATAGTGATGCTTCCAAGAAGAGATTAGGTTGTGTGTTGATGCAGAATGATAAAGTTATAGTTTATGCTTCTCGACAACTAAAAATCTATGAGCAGAATTATCCGACACATGATTTGGAGTTAGCAGCTATTATTTTTGCTTTAAAGATTTGGCGATACTATTTATATGGAGAATCATGTGAAATCTTTACTGATCATAAAAGCTTGAAATACTTATTTACTCAAAAAGAGCTGAACATGAGGCAAAAAGGTGGCTTGAACTATTAAAAGATTATGATCTAAATATTAATATCACCCTGAAAAAGCCAATGTGGTGGCAGATGCACTTAGTAGGAAGTCTTCAGCGAATGTGATGACTCTGCTATCCTTTCAGCAACAAATTCTGAGAGATCTTGAAGATTTACAAATTAAAGTGACTTGTACTGATGTTAAGAATGTGTTAGCAAATTTAATGGTACAACCAGCATTGATCAAATAGATAAAAGCGACCCAACAAAGTGATATTCATTTATGTCAGTTTAAGAATGACATCGAGAAAGGGCTACGAACTGAGTTTAGGCTACATACAGATGGAACTCTTTATTTTGGGAACAGATTATGTATACCAGGAGATCCTGAACTAAAAAAAAAATTTTGAAAGAAGCTCATAAATTCTGTTTCTCCTTTCATCTCGATAGTACAAAGATGTATAGAGATTTAAAATAACTCTTCTGGTGGAATGGAATGAAGCAGGAGATAGCTCGATTTGTATCTCAATGCTTGGTATGCCAGCAAGTGAAAGCCGAACATCAAAGACTTGCTGGTTTGCTAAGACCATTAGAGATACCAGAATGAAAATGGGAGCATATCACGATGGATTTCGTTATTGGACTTCCAAGGACAACAAGAAAAAATGATGCAGTGTGGGTGATTGTTGATCGGCTTACTAAATTAGCTCACTTTCTATCTTTTCAAGTTGGCACTCCACTTGATAAGTTAGCCCAGATGTATATTGATGGAATTGTACGCCTGCACGGTGTTCCAATAAGTATTGTGTCTGATCGAGATCTACGATTCGTATTTAGATTTTGAAAAAGTTTTCAAGATGCTTTGGGGACAGAATTGAGGCTTAGTACTGCATTCCATCCCTAGACCGATGGCCAATCTGAAAGGACAATTCAAACTCTTGAGGATATGTTAAGAGCTTGTGTTTTTGATTTCGGTAGATATTGGGATAATCATATGACATTGATTGAATTTGCATATAACAACAGTTTTCATTCTAGTATTCGGATGGCACTTATGAAGTCCTATATGGAAGAAAGTATAGATCCCCTCTGTATTGGGATGAAGTAGGTGAAAAGAAATTAATAGATCCCGAGTTAGTTCAAGATGCTAGAGATAAAATTTATCTAATCAAGGGAAGACTCAAAGCAGCACAGGATAGATAGAAGAGTTGGGCAGATAGAAAAAGAAGAGAATTAGAATTTCAGGTCGGTGATCATTTTTTCTAAAAGTGTCTCCTACTAAGGGTGTCATGAGGTTTGAGAGACATGGCAAGCTGAGTCCGCGATATATTGGACCTTTTGAAAATTTTAAATCGAGTAGGAGATGTTGCTTACGAACTAGCTTTACCACCAGATTTATCCAAAGTGCACAATATCTTTCATGTTTTACTACTGAGAAAGTTTGTACCTGATCCAAATAGTATGATAAAGTATGAGCCATTGCAAGTTCATGAAGATCTAACCTATGAAGAATTTTTTCTCTGAATTATTGATCGAAAACAGCAAGTTCTAAGACGGCACATCATTCCGTATGTAAAGATTCATTGGAGTAATCATGAAGAGAGAGAGGCTACATGGGAGCTTGAAGATGATATGAAGATGAGATATCCATATTTATTTGAAAATGAAGGTATGTTAAATTTTGAGGACGAAATTTTTTTTAAGGGGGGTAGAATGTGATAACCTGGCCCGATGGGCCAAAAGCCCACTAAGCCCACTTAGGAAAAAAAAAAAGAGAAGAAGACTCTCGATCGGAGTCTTCCCCTTCTCTGATTTCGATCAGGAATCGGAGTCCTAGGGCCATTAAAAGACCCTAGGATGAGCTCTATAAGAACCCCCTTCCTCTCCTCTAAGAGAAGACACAACAGTCACCGACGATCGTCGGAGTTCTTCTTCGATTTTCTCGATTGAAGCCACGACCTCTCGACTCGTGCTCGTCGCGATTTTACGCTGGTGGGGGTCATCGGAGGCTGTGGTCAGTCCTTCCTCCTCTTCCTCCCTTCTCTCCCTTCTTTCTCGTGCCGGTGGGCATGACTGCCGGCGACAGGAGTCGTCGGATTTCGTCGGAAAAGGGAAGCCCTGTTCGGCCTCTCCCTTTTCTTGGTTTTTAAGGTGCCAACAATCACGCCGACCGCCGGCTCTGGCCCCTCCGAACTCGAGAAGATCGTCCCTTGCCGCGGCCACCGTCGGACAAGGTACGGCTGTGAACGATCGGTCTAAGATACGGGGACCTCTAGGTCCCCTGTTTCGGCCAAAGAAGGCCACGGGAAAAAAGAAAAGAAAAGGAAAAAGAAAAAAAAAAGGAAAAAGAAAAGAAAAAGAAAAAGAAAAAAAAAAAAAGAAAAAGAAAAAGAAAATAAAATATAAATAATAATAATAATAATAATAAATAATAAATAATACACATGAGAGAAAGTTTCTCTCATCCCTCTATAAAGTCTTTCTCTCTCTAGAATTGGACTTTCTCTCTCTAAAAAAAAATTTCTCTCTCTAAGAAGCCCTATGAATCTCCTATTAGGCCATCTTCTCCACTCCTAGGGACCTATGACCTTAAATCGGTTTAGAGCCGAAGGGAGAGATTTATTGGACTGATCATCAAATCGATCATTTTCTTATATTATGTAATTTTATTAAATATATGAAATAAAATTTATTGATGATTTAATATTTTAAATAGGACTGTCCGATTCTTTTAAAGAAGATTAAAAGGCCCAGGACGATCGAGATAAGTAGATCTTATGCTCTTTATTTATTTTTAAATGATCATATTTTTATGCAAAGAATTGCTATTGATGAAATCATAATTTTTCATAAAATAAAGATCGACATATGTGATATGAAAAAGCATATTTTATTGTGAGCATTGATTTCATGAATATGTCTTATGAAAATAGCATGATTATAAAGTATGAATTTCATTATTTTTCCATCTATGTATATGTATGCTTTAAGAAAAAGATATAATGATTTCAAAGGCTCTCAGATGGCTATGAATGAATCCCTTCGGGAAGGTCGACATCCGGAGCTAGCATCCACACGAAATATGGCCCTGTTAGTGGGTATAAAGTTGGCACATGAATTAAGAACTCTGTCGATTAAGAAACATGGCCCTGTCATGGGTATAATAGTGATCTTAGCACGAATATGTATGAGCAATATTTTGAAACATGACATGAATACATGATGAAAATAATTTACGATTCATAATTATGAAATATACATGATTTATGCATGCATGATGAGCTTATAACTTGTTTTATTATATGTTCTATGAAATATTTATTTTTACAATAATTGTTATTTGCTAAATGATGCATTATCATAGAAAACTTATGCTTGATCCGGTAAGGAAGCGGAAGTCTACTTACTGAGCTGGTGTAGCTCATATATTTTTTATTTTCTTTTTCATGTACAAAGAAATAAGGATAGGACTGATGGAAAGAAATCCAGGCTTAGAGATCAGTAAAGTAAGCTTGAAAATTTTGCACTAGGAATTCAGTTTATGTTTATGGATTGTAGTCATTATGAATTTTAAGGCTTAGATTATTTCATCTTTGGATTTAGATGCTCTGAACCAGTTTTAATTTAATTAAATATTTGAATTGAACTTCATTATTACATTTATTTATGATACACCTGTTATTATAATTAAGAAGATGAATTTTAGCTTCGTGTTATCGTGGGTCCATCCCTCGGTAGCATGGCCATGTTATGTCCCGAATTTGGGACGTGACAATCAAGCATAAAATAAATTTTACTTCAACCATAGCAATTTAACAATAATAAGATATATGTATCAATATACTTACTTTTTCAAAACATGCTATGTATAATAATAAAATATAAAAATCTCTTCTCAGTTTTTGGTGACTATGGCCACTATTATTTTTGTGATGAAATTTAAAAGAGACTGACTCTTGAATATAAAACACATGATTCATCAGCATGTCTTAGTGATCAATCTTGCTAAAAAAGCTCAGAAGGAAACTAACTATAATTCATATAGTCATGATTAACCCCATAATAGGATAAAGTGACAATTCTAAAAATAACAATCGATGCAGCAGTATGTGCGAGCGATCAGCCTCGACTGGTTAGGCCTATAAGGACCAGCTCTATAAGCAATTAGCTCTGACTAGTTAGGCTCAAAAAAAATTTATTTCTGACGTATGGCCAACGATCAGTCTTGTTTGTTAGATCCAGATCATGATCTAACTAGAAAGTTTTTTTCATAATTTTCATGATAACCAGTTCTTATAACATCATCATGCTTGTTTTCATAATTATCTTAAATTCAAACTACTATATCATATTTCAAAAAAACATTTATAGGTTTTATTCAAAAATTCATTTAAAGATGAATATGCACATTGTCCTTTCCAAATATCATACTAGGTTAGATAGAGAAATCAATTTATTTTAATTTTTATAATTTTATAATAATTATATCAGAATGATAACTTATGCTTAATCCATAATTTTGAATAACATTTTGATGAGAGCATGCATAATATAAATATTTTTCTAACTTCTAAATGTTAATATATATATATATATATATATATATATATATATATATATATATATATATATATATATATTCTAGTTTGAAATATATAATATGTACTAAGAAAAATCTAGAAATAAAATGAATTTACTATCTTAGATCAATCAGATCCAAAGGTCACACGGCCTTCGACACATGGTCCAATCCCTAAGTCCGGTGCTCTTCTAGCATCAAAAGCTCTAATACAAGCAATATATAATATTGTTAGCTTTGAATATAAGGAAATGATTAGAGTGAAAAAAAAGAGAATCTCGATCTCAGTTGTGATTTGGTTTAGATTACGGGTCCGATTTATATGGACCGAATCGATTAACAAGAATCCTGTTAGACCCAGTCGAATTAGGGGCCCAGTCAAAAAGGTCAGTTCATAAGGAGGGTGGTCTCATGGTGGCATGGGTGGAGTGGTCATGGCTGCTATGGCCTACAGTGGGGTGGTCATGGCTCGGAGTGGCAATCCGGTCGAAAGCAGAGAAGAAGGAAAGGGGGCATTGCCCCTAGTTGCCTTGGTGGCAACTTCCATGGCCAAGAGAAAGACCAAGTGGAGGAAAAGGAACTCACTAGAGGTGGCGGCGGCGGCGGCAGGCTGTGGCTGATAATGGAGTAATCCGACGGCAAGCGAGCCAACAACTTCCAGGACAAAAAAATACAGGAGATTAGTGATGAAGAGAATCTGGCTAATTTGGGAAGATAATTCTAGGCTACGATAGCACGGTGGTTGCCGGAGATGAGGCGGAAAGGGGTGAGGAGGCAGAGAGGGGTTTTTGATGGCAGATCGATTAGAGGAGTGGGGTTTAAATAGAAGGGGTTGTCAGATGAGATAATGTCGGCCTAACAGCAGCAGTTCGCTTGTTGTAGTAGCCTCCAATGGCCGCCGGCTATTTGTACCAGCCCTGCACGCCTGCTCTGGTCATTTGCACAGCCTTATCCCCCTCACAGCAGGGGGTCGGGCAGGGGATCATGGTTTCTCCTATTTTAATCCTTACTTTTTATATTTTTAAATTGAAGTTGGCTGAGGTTGCCGACTTCTGTCCAAATCAAGCCCGCTTGGGCAGGGCTTCACATCAGCAATCGTAGAGAAGATGTATTCACATAAAACGCCAGCGCAGCCTCAGGAAAAGGCTTGTAGATGATGTCTATCAACGTGTGCTCAGTCAAATATTTGAGAGAGAATTTTTGGGAAGAATTTGCTTGATTGGTTTTCTTTGGAAGACCCCAATTTATACAGCACATTTTGGCTGCACTTAGAATATGCATCGAACAACATATGGCATGGTAAGGGCATCTATATATGGGTAGCATGGGGAGTAAACATGCATAGAAGTATTGTTGTTGGTATGCATGGCATTGATCATACAATGTATTTTTGGATAAGATACATTGCCAGTGACATCCAAAAATCAAGTTATGGTTTCCATAAAGGATGATTTGCCATGATTTTTAAAGGATCTGCTATTACTACCCCACAAACAAATGTAAGAATGGCCATTAATTTGGTACACAAAGCTTGAAATGCTTTTAGAGGGAGCCCTTTGATAAAAATATTAGCAAGTTGATTGGAGGAGTGAACACAATGGACAATTAGAGGCCATTTAGATGAAATCACAAATGAAGTGGTAGTTTATCTCTATTTGGTTGGTTCATGCACGATGAACTTTATTAGCAACCATATGAGTTGCACTGATATTAGCATATAAAGAACCATTCAGAGCTTGAGAGGAACATGGAGTTGAAGAAGTAGATAAGATAGTCCCTCTAGTCTAGAAGTAGTAATTGCTATTGCCTTGTTTCCGTGCTCAATTAGATACCCAAGAAATTAAATGAGGACCAAGATAAACATAATAACTAGTGGCAGTTTACCTCTATGTGCTTGGTCCATGAACGAAGTACTTTATTAGCAATGATGTGAGTTGTGTTAGGGCGGTATTTTAAAGAGCAAAAACAAAAAATTAATATAGAATAGAGAAGAGACTTGATTGAGGGGGAAAGAATTAATTACTCAAAAGTTCTGTCGACATGGTACGTCATAGCTAGGCTTTTTATAAAGCATGGGTCATGTACTTAGATAACTTCAAATACATCAAACTCCAACAAATAAAAAATTAAAAATAATAAATCTAATAAATTTTAATATTATCTAAAATTTGATCTTCAACTTCAACGGTTTTAGCTCCAATAGTATTTGGTCTTATCTTCAACACACCCCCGTAAGATCAAATTTTATGACTCCAAGTTTTTCGCGACATCAGATGAATTTTTCTAGCGATAATGGCTTGGTGAAAATATCCGCAAGCTGCTTTTGAGTTGAGTAAACTCCAACACGACACTACTGTTTGCCACTTGGTCTCGAATAAAATGGTGACGGATGTCAATGTGCTTGGTGCGATTCTGATGCACTGGATTCTTTGTCATGACAATTGTAGATTGGTTGTTGCAGTAAATGATCGTCGAGTCCTTCAAATTCTGCTTCAAGTCATGTAGAATCCGCCGCAACCAAATTGCTTGGCAAGCCGCACGGGTGATGGCAACATACTTAGCCTCGGAAGATGATAACACCATTGTGGGTTGTTTCTTTAAGAACCAATATAATGCACTTGAACCAAACTTGAATACATATCCACTTGTGCTCTTTCGATCGTCGATAGAACCTATCCAATCACTATCAGAAAAACCAAAAAAAGAAAAATTATCACAGTTAGTAAACCATAATCCATAGCCACTAGTCCCTTTTAGGTATCGCAGGATCTGTTTTGCAGCACCCATACGGATTTTACTCGAATTTTACATGAACCGAAAAAGTAGACTTGTTGCTTGCAGAATATCCAGTCTCGTGTTTGTCACATATAACAAACTTTCAATTAAACTTCTGTAATTATTGGCATCAATTTTTTCAACACCATCATCAATTGAAAGCTTCACATTAGTTCTCATAGGGTTTGCCACTGAATTACAATCCTTCAAACCAAACCTATCAAGTAAGTCAGATGTGTACTTCTTTTGTGAAATAAAAATTCTTTTGTCTAAGTGTGTCACCTCAAGGCCTAAAAAATAGTTCATCAAATTAAGATCAGTCATTTTAAATTCTTGCACCATATGATACTTAAATTCATCAATCATCTTTTGAGAGTTTCCAACATATATTAAATCATCAACATAGAGATAAACAATCAATACTTCTATACCTTGGGTCTTCACATAAAGTGTTGGCTCGCTTAAACTTCGATTAAAACCATTTTGAAGAAAATGAGTGTCGATTCGACTATACCATGCCTGCGGTGCCTGTTTGAGTCCATACAAAGCCTTCTTGAGCCTGTACACCTTATCCTCCATACCTTTTATTTCATAACCCTGAGACTGCTTAACATATACTTCATTATGCAAAAAACCATTTAAGAATGTAGATTTAACATCAAATTGAAAACTTTCCATTCATACTGAGCAGCTAGGGCTAAAACTGTTCTAATAGTATCAAAAAGAGCTACTAGAGTGAATGTTTCGGAAAAATCAATACCTTCCCATTGTAAATACCAACGGTCCTTACCTTTAATTTTTGAACAGATCCATCAGGCTTGAACTTGATTTTGTAGATCCACTTTAAGTCAATTGCTTCTTTGTTTGGAGGTAGATCTACGAGCTTCCATATTTGATTTTGCTCAAGTACTGATATTTCTTCATTCATTGCTTTACACCAATCTGATGATTTTACTGCATCTTCAAAATTCTCGGGCTCAAGTGTAGAACTGAACTGGCACACTTTTGTTCTTTCATAAATTTCTTACAGCGACCTCATCCTTGATGGAGATGGTTCGGGAGATGAACTTGTTGACAAACTCGATGAGGTATGAGTGGGGCTTGAAGTTTCACTTTCCGTTTCATTGATGGTAGAGGATTCTTCATCAACCATCCTGATAAAACGATCCTGCACAACTTCATCCCACTCCCAGCTATTTTGTTCATCAAATATTACATCACGACTAATTATCAAGGAACATGAAATGGGATTATAAAGTCTGTATGCCTTACTTCGATCACTATATCCCACAAAAATATATTTTTGAGAATTATCATCTAACTTTTGTCACTTTTAAGATGGAACATATACATAAACGATAGAATCAAAAATTTTAAAATATTTACCTTTGGCTTTCATTCTGTCCATGCCTCGTACGGAGTGCTATCCTCCAAGGATGATGTAGGACTCCGATTTAAAATGTAGGCTGCTGTAGAAACTGCCTCTGCCCAAAATTTATTTGGTAGTTATTTGGCCTTCAACATGCTCTTTGCCATCTCTACCAAACTTCTATTTTTCCTCTCAGCCACCCCATTTTGTTGGGGGGTGTAGCTGGTTGTCAACTGCCTATGAATTTATTTGCTTCACAAAAAACTTCAAACTCATTAGAAATAAATTCACCACCTCTATCTGTTCGAAGAGTTTTTATCTTATAGCCCGATTCTCTTTCTACCATATTTTTAAATTTTTTGAAAGCTGGGAAAGCATCAGATTTTTGTTTTATAAAATCAATCTATGTCATCCGACTAAAATCATCAACAAACACCACAAAATAAAAATTGTTATTTAATGAGGGGGTTTGCATGGGGCCACATATATCTGCATGCATCAAAGCTAGCGGCCATTTTGTTCTCCATGAGCTTCTCTTCAGAAATAAGTTTCGATGATGCTTCCCTCTTATGCAGCGTTCACAGAGTGATCCATCACATGCAACTTGTGGCAAACCGTCAACCATCTTCTTCTTATATAGTAGCTCCAAACTGTCAAAACTTAAATGCCCAAACCTTTCATGCCATAACCAATTCTCATCAATAGATGCTTTCATAACATAGTTTTGAAAATCAACATGTATAGAAAAAATCTTGTTTTTTGCCATAAGAACCTCAGCAAGTAATTTAGTTTTCTTGTTATATCAGTAAATGAGGCATTTAGTATTTTCAAACACCAAAAAATATCTAGAAATAAGAAATTGGCCAACACTAAATAAATTTATATCTAAGCTAGGAACATAAAGAACATCTGATATTTTTGTAATTCCAAAAAAATTTACATTCACTATTCCTTTGCCTTGTGCTTCACGAACATGACCATCTCCCATTTTGACCAGCTTCTGGATTGATCTGTCCAACTCAATAAATAGATCTTCTCTTCCTGTCATATGAGAACTGCAACCACTATCCAAATACCAAATTTTTTCTGAATAATTATTTAAATATAACAAGCAAAAAGAATATTAGATTCTGCATACTTAGCATCAACTGGTGCATTATTCTCCTTTTTTAGTCGACAATATCTTTCAGTGTGGCCATATTTCTTACAGTAATAACATTAGATATTCTGTAAGCATTACCTCGTTCAAATCCATTTGATCTGCCACCACTTTGTTGATCTGTCGGCCCAGATCTACCTCCACCTCTGTATCCTTGACCACGACGGCCACGCCCTCTACCACGGCCTCGATATGAAGATGCTTGCCGGCTATTATCTGTAGTACTTTTTTTTGTATCTTGTGAAATATTCAACTGAGTCTAAAAAACATTCTCAACAGAATTTTCATGAGGCCTATTCATTCATTCTTCATGTGACAAAAGAGAGCCAAGTAATTCACTACATGAATAATTAGAAGGATCTTTTGACTCTTCTATTGCTGAAATAATATACTCATATTTACGTGTGAGGCTCCATAAAATTTTTTCTACAACTGTTTCATCAGTAATAGCATAACCATAAGTACGCATTTGTGTAACTACTTCCATAGTTCTAGAAAAGAAGGAATGAATACTCTCATTCTCTTGCATAAATGTAGTTTCAAATTTTCTTTTTAAAGTTTAAAGTTTGACTCGTAATACTTTAGCAGTACTTTGATATTCAGTTTGTAGTATGTCCCATGCCTCCTTTGCTTTCTTAGTTGCAACAATATGAGAAAAAATTTCTTCATTGATGGCTTGCTGAATGATAAAAAGTGCTTTTGCATTTTTTTTGCATGATCTGGAATCTGTGGATCTCCTCTCCACAAGATCCCATAGATCTTGTGACCGCAAATGTTTTATCTTGACGCATCAAAGTATGTTTTTTTAATTTTGACGCATCAGAAGTCATAGTTCACCCCTTTGAATATAGGGAGAATTAGTTGGGATCTGCTGACACCATTTGCCGCCGTCATCTTCTTCTCTTTTGCCGAAATTTGGTTCTGATACCATTATTATGAGATATTTTAAAAAATAAAAATAAAAAAAAATATTATAGAATAGAGAAGAGACTTGATGTGGAAAAAATTAATTACTCAAAAGTTCTGTCAATATAGTACGTCATAGCCAGGCTTTTTATAGAGCATGAGTCATGCATTTGGATAACATCGAATACATCAAACTCCAACGGGATAAGAAACTAAAAATAACAAATATAACAAATTCTAGTATTATCTGAAATTTGATCTTCAACTTCAACGGCATTTGGTTTTAGCTCCAACAGTATTTGATCTTATCTTCAACAAGTTGCACTGATATTATCATAATAAAGAACCACACAGAGCTTGAGAGGAACATGGAGTTGAAGAAGTAGATAACGTAGCCACTCTAGTCTAGAAGCAGTAACTGCCATTGCCTTGTTCCCGTGCTCAATTAGATACCCAAGAAATTAAATGAGGGCCAAGATAAACATAATAACCAATGGTAGTTTACCTCTATGTGCTTAGTTCAAGCACAAAGTGCTGTATTAGCAATTATGTGAGTTGCACTCATTTTATCATAATAAAGAACCATACAGAGATTAAGAGGAATATGGAGTTCAAAAAGTAGATAAGATAGCCACTCTAGAAGTAGTAATTGCTATTGCCTCATTTTTAGGGATGGCAATGGTAGGATTTGGATCGGATATTAAACTATCCATCCCCAAATCCGAACTTAATGCTCTATATTTAAATCTTACCCGATATCCAATCGAGTAAGAAAAAAGATACCCATCTCCATATCTAATAGGTTCGGAGATACTCATGGGTAACCCATTTCCGCATACTCAACCCATACTCGCCCCATGCCTATCCCATACAAAAAAAAAATAAACAACCAAAATAATTTTATGCATATTATCAATCAAAAAAAGTTATCAATTTAATATAAAACATAATTTATAAATCCAGATTTATAGAAATCAAACATAGAAATAGAATTACAATTCAACATAGAACATATAAATAACCAAAATAATTTTATACATATTATCAATTAAAATAGAATTATCAAAAAGAATTATAAATATATATATTCGGGTATGGATTTGGGTATTACTTTATCCGTAGGTCCGATCGGATTCGGATTCGGATTTGGATAGAAAATAGCACTATCCATATCCTATCCATATCTGTGCTACAGTTTTCGGGTTTTATCCAAACCCAAATCCAAATCCGATCAAATCTTATTTTTTGGTTTGATCGAGTTTGGGTAGGATGCATACCCATCAGATTGGATCGATTTTGCCATCCCTACTCATTTTGTGCTCAAGTAGATACCCAAGAAATTAAATGAGGACCAAGATAAATATAATATCTAGTGATAGTTTACCTTGGTTCATGTACCAAGTGCTTTATCCGCAATTATGTGAGTTGCACTCATATTATCATAGTAACGAACCATACAGAGCTTGAGAGGAACATGGAATTTAAGAAGTAGATAAGATAGCCACTCTAATCTAAAAACAAAAATTACTGTGGGCACGGATCTTCTATGTGCACGCGATGCACCGATGGTGCGGTGCATCACGCACACTATCCATCACATAATGGATGGTACATACAGCCGTGCTCGCACAGTCTGTTGCGCACACAGATGTATACATGGTGCAATGTACAGCAAAAGATCCGCGCTCAATTGCTATTGCCTTGTTACTGTGCTAAATTAGATACCCAAGAATTAAACGAGGACCAAGATAAACATAATAACTAGGGGTAGTTTACCTCTATGTGCTTGGTTCATGTACCAAGTACTTTATAAGCAATTATGTGACTTACACTCGTATTATTATCATAATAAAGAACCATACAGAGCTTGAGAGGAACATGGTGTTCAAGAAGTAGATAAGATAGCCACTCTAGTCTAGAAGCAGTAATTGCTATTGCCTTGTTTCCGGGCTAAATTAGATACCCAAGAAATTAAATGAGGACAAGATATACATAATAACTAATGGTGGTCAACCTGCACAATTAATATCAGCAAAGTTCCAGCTAAATGCAGAGGCCTCGGTTGAGTAATATGACCAAAGCCTATGGCTCACTTTAGATACCATAAGATCCTCTTAACACAATAGAGATGAATGGTGGTGCGAGTCCAGTAGCGTCCTACGAATATTAGGATTTGCAATTTTTTTGTCATCTTCTCATGTAAAGAGAAGACTCATGGTGCAAACTGAAAGCTTGGATTTTCACAATAGACATAATATTTCACAAAGAGGAGGTAAACGCAAGCAAGCAACGAGAAAAACATGGAAGGAATTAAACCAAATTCAGAATGTTGTGCATCTCCAAACCAAGGTCAGATGTTGTGATGACCCAGATTTAATTGGACCAGCCCAAAAAGGGCTTTGGGCCACTCTTGCGCATGTGCTTGGCGCATGCTTGTGGAAGAAAGAAGACTCCTAACCGGAGTCTTCTTCCTCCCTGATCTCGGCAGAATTGAGTCCTAGGCAAATTGAAAATTTTGCTAAAGCCCTAGGACCTTGTCTATAAAGCCTCGCATCTCCTCCAATGGACTCCATTGCCAAAAAATCGTGAGAAATTACCATCGATTTCGAGTTTTCTTTGTGATTTTATCTTTGGATTCCCATCAAAAAAGACCACCAGATTACCTTTTTGGCCTCACCGAACTTAGGTAAGGACTAAGCCCTTGATTCTCTCACTTTCCTATTTTCATGGTTGCCATCCCACTTGAATTAGACTTGATGAGTTGCTGAACTCATCTTCGAAATAGGGGTGCCCTGTTTCAATCTCTTTCCTCAATTAACTTTTGCTAGCCATCGGTTTCGCCAGCCTTCGCCGCTATTTTGAGTGCTCTAGGGTCACCCGATGGGGCATCAGCAATCGGCTTAAAGAGCTAACTTGAATAATTTATTTTTGGACTGATTCTTTTATAGATTTATTTTATTTTCCCTTCACCTATCAGTCATAGCCACCGATCACCACCATTATTACTGTCGGTGTCATCGCCTCATCACTGCCAAGTGCCATTGTAGGCCGCTAGCCCCTAGACCTTTCTGCTACCTTATCGAGAAGAAGAAAATATGGGAGGAGTTCATTGTTTTGAAGAACAGAGAGAGTTAAGTTTGTTCTCTCTCTTCTTTCTCTACCTTTCTCTTTCTTGCTCTCTTCTCTCTCTAACTTTCTCTCTTTCTTTTGTCTCTCTGGTTTGGATCAAGGGATTTATGAAAAGGGATTCAAAGGACTTCATGATGCGATGGTAGATCCTTGATGAACCCCAATAAATTATCTTACACCAACACGATTATTATCTCCCACCATGTCGAACTTCACCACGACTTCACCAAGCATCCTTAAACCTTTTCATCGACAAATGCTCGTTATACTATTTTTGAACTAAATTGGATTCTTATTCATGATCCATCAGTTATTAAATCCAAAACCCTCAGATGGTTAAATATTATTACCTAGATTATTGTGTCATTTCTCTCTTAAGTTGTTCCACCAATAATTTTACTATAGTCTTTTGATTATTAATTTGAAGCTATCAAGGTGTAATCAACTCAATGTGAAGATGTTGAGTAAAAGAATTGATGTTATAATCCTAAATCAGATAAATCTTTAAATCTTTATTTCTTAATTAGCCATGTATTAGGTAGGATTGAAAAATTTGGAATTAAGAGTAATTGGATATTAGAGTTTAAAATTAAAACCTAACAATACTTTATTATTTTCATGTTGATAGTTAATCGAAGATACATTCAAATTATATCGATTGATTGGACATGCTAGGTATGGTCTAGTAAACAATTGTGACCATGATTTGATCATCAATAGAGGTAAGAATTTCTGTATATGATCATCATTATATATACTATTTATACAGTTAGATTTGTATCATTGGTTTTACATCATTGGATTCATGTTAATGGATTTGGCTTTGTATGAGACAATATCATTTTCTTATGATTTTTTGGATATGAGTACACTATGTGTTGGCTATATATGTGTATCAATGATCGATAATACAATTATATGGCTATAATATACTTATCTAGATCATGCTGTTAAATTAAAATTGATTTGATGAAATCAATATATAATAATGGATAGATAAAAAATAGTTTAGACTAACCTCATTATGTAGGTAACATCTATATGCTTATGTATGGGATAGCCTTCATGAGCTTATAAATCGGATAGCCTCTACAGATGTACGTATGGGGATAGCCTCCAAGAGCTTTTGCTAAGGATAGCCTCTAGGAGCTTATACATGAAATAGCCTTCAGAGCTTATACTTAGGACAGCCTTCACAGACTTATGCATGAGATAGCTTTCCAAAGCTTATGCCTAAGATAGTTGCCACGGGCTTATGCATAAAAATTTGATTAGATATAGATTGGGATATGATCTTAGTTAATACAAAGCCGAAAAGTAAAAGGGTTATCGAATTTGAAATTGTGATAAGAACAATAGACGACAAAATACATGAAATCAATATTAAATAAAGGTTTCACTTGTCGCATGTTATGATATAACTCTTGATAAAACAAATGTTTGATACATGTTTATATGGATATTTGAGTTATTCTGAATATTTGATGTGAGCTTTTATGCATTATATATTTCATTCAGATATTAATTATTATTATTTTTAAATTATATTATTATTTGATGTGAATGTATGAAAATTCTTACTGGACTATAAAGCTCTCATCTTTTCTTTTTCTAGAGTTATATGATGCATATACTTGGCTATGGTTAGAATTATGAATGAAATGATGAATAGATAGAGTATCACTGATACTAGTCAGATGATTGAATTTTATAATTATATAAGTATGTTATTTGTTATGAATAGGGATTATTAGTACTCTTGGAAATTTTAGGTTATAATGATCTTTAAGACCTTACATAATCTCTAGAAAGTTGTTGTGAGGACCCGATTTCTTTAACCCTCTAGCACGAATCTAAATGCAAAGGCAAAAAAAAAGTGGCTGAAACAAGACTCCCGAAGGGAGTCTCTTTCCCCGATGGAATTCTAATCGAAGTCGAAAAACCCAATCTCCGGAATAGGAAAGGAACTAGGGGGTTCCTATATTAAAGGCCCCTACACCACTAGTTCTCCTCACCGGAGATTTGCCACAGCCACCACCACTTTTCTTCCCCTTTTCCTCTTAGAAGATATAACAACAAGCTCGCTATGACCACCAAAATCAAAGCAAATCCCTTATTGGAGCTTGAGGTAAGCCCCACCCCCTCTTCTTATCCTTCTTCCCCTTCTTCTCATGTTATTGTGTATGGCCACCAGCCGTTGGATTCATCGAAAAGCTATCAAAAGTAAAGACCCTATTTTCTCCTATTTTGGTCGAGCATTTTTCACCTTTTTTTGGCCGCCAGCACCGTCGTCCTTGGTGCCGCACCCATGGATCATGATCTCCGACCTCTCTACCATCTTTTCTCGAGGTCATGGCCACTGTGATCGGCCAATAACCATAGAAAATGTGAGAAAGGGGGCGGTCCCCTATTTTTTTGAGTTTTTCTCCTTTTTTTTATTGGCTGGCCACTTATCGTGGTCGTTCCTTGCTCCACCATTGTTGGTCATGCCCTACCACCCACTGCCAAACCTCCGGCCATGTCATTGAACCACGACCCAAGCCAAAAACAAATAAAACCCCCTTCCCCTATTTTGTAAGGAAGAAAAGAAAAAAAAAAAAAAGAGAGAGAGAAAGAGACAATATGGATGTTTGAGTTATTTTGAATATTAATTACTATTATTTTTAAATTATATTATTATATTGGTGTGGATGTATGGAGATTTCCATTGGGTTGTAAAGCTTACAACCCTCATCTTTTCTTTTTTCAAAGTTACAAGATGCATGTGCTTAGCTACGGTTGGAATCACGAGTGAAAGT
>NC_025995.2:7756259-7939249 GCF_000442705.2 Elaeis guineensis
CTAAGAAGTAGGAGGTGGAGCGCTTCGATGTCCAACTGTGAGAGGTGGAGGTCAAAGGAGGAGCAAATGTTTCGGGTTAGCGACAAGAGGGAAGGGTCTTGCTAGATAGCTTGAGAGATTTTCTCACTAAAGAGAGCAATGGAGCAAGAGTGAATCCTCATCTATGCATCAAGAGTTAGCAAATAGATAATATGGTAGATTTTAATACCTTCCCATATGCTTAGTTATAGGGCATTATAATTCCTTCTGGATTTGAGTCTTAGGTCCAGATCTTCTTACCATTGAAAGAGAAAGACTAGGCGAAAAATGTTAGGGTTGGAAACAATCCAATCCCAAATGAGCTATGCCTAGTTTGATCTCATAGCAAGCTGATCAAGTCAAGCTCAAGCTCGATTCATTTATGTTCAAGCTAGTTTAAGCTCGATTCAATTAGATTTGTCGTTTGAGAAATTCTTTGTGCATCGTGGCACGGTGATTAGTTCACGCATGGAGCTAAGGTGCGATGCGTAAATTTTTTTTTTTTTTTTTTTTTTTTTGCATCGGCTCTATGCAGGAATCAATCACCATAGACGGTGCGCACGGTTCTGCACCACCCGCGATGCACAAAGAATTTCTCTTGTCGTTTAGCAATAAGCCTTCAAGAAGTCGCTGATAAAGGTGGCTGGATAGACACGGTGCTCATTGGAGATCCCAATAGAGAGGAGAATGGTGAGGTAGATTCAAAGAAGAGGTTTGAATTTTTTCCATTTCAAGCCTTGATTGGAGAGGTCCAACATTGCAACAGACCCAAGCAGTGCTTAGATAGCATCTTATGTACCCTGTGGGCCTCGCTCCGATCAGAACTGCCATGTAATAGACAAACATCTGAAAAATTAAAGCTCTTCAACCAAGGCCTAAAATAAAGAGGATCCTAGTAATGATTTGATGGATCTTATTGTTATAATGGGAACTCGAGAATTTTAACTCTACTCATAGTTCAGCTCCACATATATAACTCTGATCACTCCTGGAACCAACTTGCCCGAAAGCAACTCGATTTCAGCTCGACTCATATTTAAAAATGGAGTTGAGCTTGAAGATTTTCTAAAGCTCTGCTCCGTAAATGAGCTGAGCCTGAATATTGGTTTTGTTCGAAAATAATGGGGAAAGCTCAACTTGACTCGCTTGAAAGCTCGAGTTAAAGTTTAGTTGAGTTTTGCTGAAAAACTTCACCTAAACCTCTGCTTACGCTCTAGCCGAGCTTAATCACTCGAGAAGCTATTCATATATATCTAGCCATGCTAAGTAAGTTGAGCCAAGCAACTAGATACTCTGCTTCATGCAGCTAAATCAACCCCTATACTTCCCAAATATATCTCTTTTTGTTTACAAGGATATGTGCATTGCTTGTGCATAATGCTAGTTCTTTTATGATGGAAACTTTCCATTAGACTTCTCCAGCTTTGACCCATGATGTAAAATTTTTTCAAATATCATAAAAGAGATTGATCATATGTATTTTATTTTATTTCAACATTTTAGTCTCTTTTCATGTGCATTGGATGTGCATGATATTAGTAATTAATAAGCTGATAACCCTCCACTGCTTCATTCTTCTACTGACTTGAGGGAAATTGGCACAGGTGCAGTCAACACTGGGAGGGGTGCTGATAAGAGTTGGACTGCATCTTAAAAGAAACATGACCGCAAAGTTATTTGTGTACCCTCTTTTATAGTAAAAAAGTTATTTCTCTTCCTAATCATGTATCAAGGGTTTAATTTGAGTGCAAAAAATGACTTTCATACTTAAAAGCAACACTTCGCATAAAATTCTGAATTAAAACACAAGATTATCTAATTTAATATTTCAAACAATATGAGTTGTTCATTGGCAAGTGGTTCCACTTTTAAATAGAATTAAGAATGAATGAGATAAATGTTTTAAATCCAAGCCAAGTTAATTAGTCAACTTTCTACATCCAAACAGAAAGAAAATAGACTAGAGCTATCCCCACGCAGGTGTGGAGGGAAGAGATGCCATATAAAACTAAGCATGATTTTATTAATAAATTTATCCATGTTAGTTATTTTATTTTTAAGTTTACAAGTTTAAATATGCATCCTATATGCCATTTGAGATTTTATCTGTCATATTTTGTGGCTAGAATGGTCTTAGTTCCTCTCTTTGCATCCGCGTGCGCCTCTATTTATTCCTCTACTTCTCATCTACATGGTTCTATCGATCTCCTATCCACATCACCAGTTGACTGGACTTTTCTAAAATTAAAAACAAACAAAAGTATTGATACTCTTTATTTAATTCACATATTTTATCCTCTTTATTTTTCAATTTTTGAATTCTTTTATTATTATTATTATTATTTTAGCATGCATTGCATGCGTCTTTTGCTAGTACTAAAATTTGAGCTTAGTAATACAAGAGAATATCTTTTATATTTATCGGACGTTCTCTTTAAAGAATCTTCAACAGAATTGGAGTTTATTTGCTCAAAAATCCAGAACTGGAATGTGTAAATCATGAGTAGCATATTTAGAGTTGATTACACCTCATGAATACTTAGATTAGATCTGCTCTGGATGTTAAAATTGATGGATTTATGTTTGACTGAAGCTCATCAACTTTATGTGTGAACATCATCTTAGATGCTAGAACTTGAGGAAATTTTAATTTCTTCAGTCATAAAAGGTCAGGGGATTTTGTTAAAAACAAATAAACAAAAGATGGAGATACAACCTGATAAAAAAATATGGAAATGAGATAGTTTTGGTTATTCAATAGAGTATAGGTGCGTTCATATTTTAACACACACACATTTCTGCGTTAGTATCATTCAATGAAATCATTATGTGACCAAATGCTGACACTGACACCCAGTTTAAGACCCTCCACCATTCATAAAAAGAAAAGATGAAATTTTATTGATACAATTTCTTTCCAGCCCTTGTGTCGTTTCCTCTAAGTTCCAAATTCATGTCCAAAGATATGTCCACCATTTATCTGAAAAAAAGAAAAGAGTATGCCCACCACATCTGTCCTTCTCTAGCTTTTCATAATTTTTGCAACAAAAAAGAGCAGGAGACAGGTATCTGTACAGAAAATCAATGGAATAGCCTTTTTCAGCTAAAACCATAACCCATGCCCTCTGAATGGCACATAATAACCTACACATCTTTATCTTCATGGCTATAAGCATCCATTCAGATCTTCACTTCCTTTTCCAACTTATAAAGTAGAAAAAGAACTATACACTTGATTATTGATTTCTATCCTCCTTTTCCCACCTCAACTGCAAGATTCCCCTACAACCTAACCAAAAGAATCATATCAATAATCTAGAATGGTATAATTGACGATGCCCACTTGTCATGTTAACATTGGGCTATGCCTCTCAGGAGTTCTTTTATCATGTGGGCTCACCATCTCTTTTTGTTAACTCGCAAAAGAATAAATGATGACTAAAGCTAGTTCTTGATCGATTTGCTGATGTGCATCACCTTTTTTGTTCGTTAGAGCTTGAGGCTTTTGAGAGGGTCAAACCAGCCTACTGATCGAGAGATGTAATTAGCGAGCTAATGCAGAATGCAGCTCTTTCACTGAACATGTTTGGTGACTAATACTGTATAACAAAACTGTGATGCACTTCTGCCTGTTGGAAACAATGAGACATTCAAAAGGGTGAGAACTCTAAAATAATAGCAAAATTTAACTGAACAAGGAAAGGGAAGGAAACAGAAGCTGCCTTTAGATTGTTGATTGAAGGATGGCCTCTTCTTCCTATGGTCTCTGCAAGCAAGACTATAGATGAAGTCAGCTACATGTTTAAACAGAATTAAGCATGAGTGAGATAAATATTTTAGTATATAAATTTCAATGGATCCTTGATATTCAAT
This sequence comes from Elaeis guineensis, assembly GCF_000442705.2. NCBI lineage: Eukaryota > Viridiplantae > Streptophyta > Magnoliopsida > Arecales > Arecaceae > Elaeis > Elaeis guineensis. Next base: position 7,760,151 of record NC_025995.2, read on the forward strand.
GGATGTCGAGACAAAAGTTTGACAAAAGAGCCAAAGGACCAAGAGCTGTTTGCAGTCGAAGATGTGCATGCATAAAAAAAATCATCCACATCATAATGTTGGCAAAAGTGAATATCAAGAATGATTTGATCACAAGGATGATTGCCCAAGAACAGTTACCTGTCTTACCGAGCAATTTGTATATTCTGACTCCTTGGAGAGGTTGCTGCTCTTCAGCTAAATCCAGCAGATACAGAAAATCCTAGTTTATTTGTAGAAAATGTCAGATACCACTTACAGTGAAATATATGCTTGAATCAATTCTATTAAGTATCTTCCTATATCTTCCCTGGTTCAACAACTTCCCTTTCATGTTTTATATGTAATAAAAAGAGTTCAAGGGTGTTAGCTCCTTGTCACTTACCAGATGAGATAAAATATATAGGTATATACATGCATACATATGCTGGTGTCTCTACATAAATACCTTTCTTTAACTCAACCTTTTGCTAACAAATGGCTTCCTTTAACTCAAAAAAAAAAAAAGAAAATAAAACAAAGAGAACATAGTGTTTGCTTCAATTTTGTTCAAAAGTATGGAAAACATTTGTGGAGCCAAAATACCTTTCTTTGATCAAAAGGAGTACAGCACTTCATCTTGATATAAACTTTGTTCCATTGCACCTTTCAGAAGAAACTGAGTTCTGTATAGCCATGTGAGTATGGCAGAAGTTCCTCAATGTCTACTCCAGAGCTAGAACAACTCAGATTCTGAATTCGGCTCGGGTTGATGGACTCGACCTCTGCCATAAAAATACTATAGACTGGCCTATGGTCTGAAAACTTGGACTCTCCACGGACATAAGACAGTTGGTTGAGGCCTCTACCATACCATAGAATACGATCACACCTACAGTACAAGCAAGCTCCATTAGCTTCTTCAGTCAAAGTGTAAAAAGTTGGAGAATTTTCCCCAGTTTTCTCAGAAAAAAGCTAAGCCTTAGTTTTGACCATGCAGGTGTTCGGCGTTTTTCTTTTGGATTTGTGTCATCTCCAGCATACCGATCTGAGTTGTTTGAATATTTATATGTGGGAGGGAAGTATATTCTTCCTTCCTTCCATCCCTCAAAGACTCGGCCACATCTTTGCTCTATCCGAAGCTGTTTATTCAAAAATAAAAGGTTTGGACCACAGATGAATAATTTATAGATTAGAAGAATCATGCCTTTCTCTAAAACACATGAAATCTTCCTTCACCAAAACTTCATATAAAGAAGATAAAGTAAAGCATGAGAAGAAACAAAGCATTATCTATACCTACAAGAAATATTCTACCCTTTGGAAAGAGTTTCATTGCTTTGAAAATCGTGGTAAGATGGATGGCCTTTTAAAAAAACTGAGAGATTACCCCACTACCTGATCTTTTTCCAGCAATGCTTTCCAGTTGCGCATTTCAACAAGAGCCTTTGCAGAGCGATATGAAAGAGCAATTCGGTAATTCAAATCTCCAAGCCATATAATTCGGCTACAAATAAGCAGGAAATATGGGAGCAACTATTAGAAAATAAGTGAATATTGATCTCATTTAGTTGGCTACAGAGCAGAAATTAGCTTACTCATGTGCAAGGATAGTTTCAGGTGACCTCTCATCGCCTAGCCCATGGACTCGTGGGAACCTCGTCTTTCTCAGGATCTCCATGACATCAGAATTCCTCCGTAGCTCATCCCCCTCCTTCTGCCCTGAGGTCAAATGGCAGCAGATGAAGCAGAAGCTTGTTTGGTGCAAAGACATGCTAATCGAAATTGAACCCTGGAAGGAAAAGTTAAAGATTGTCTTCTCTAAATAAATTTTTCACAAAACAAGTGTTATTAAAACACAAAATTTTGCTCTAAATAGAAACTGAAAATCATAGCAAAAGCTTTACCAAGTATAGAAGAAAATCATTATCTCCAAACTAAGTACACCTAATATAATTCAAGATATAACTCCACTGGGAAATATATGAGCTTATCGAATACCTGAGGTAGCAAAGGTAAGCCTACTAATTACCAAACACATACAAGGATGCATAGGATATAGATAAAAATAAATAGCACTTTACCTTGTTTCCAAGATAACCCATCAATCCTCTTCCAACGCAAGAGACTTTCAAGTTCCTTATGTCATCCCTTATTTCGCTCCGCACCCAGATCGTGAGAAATATCCCTACCATCTGCTTGCTTGCAACTAGACAATATCTAGTATTGCAACAAAGATTGAATTTAAGATGAAGACAAGGAACTTGTATGTAACTCACTGATGAACTTGGAGAAAGAATGATCATAACATAGAAGTTACATCCAAAATCAATTACAAAGGGTTGCAGGAGTAGAAACAAAGTAAGCAGGATAATACGACATACAGATATTCAATTGAATCAGAGAATGCAATCTTCTGAGGGATTACCTAGACTGTCCTCCTGGTCTGTCTCTCTCCTCCACTGATGAGGTTGCACCATAACCATAAGATTTTGGTGAGAAGAAGACAGTACTGGGTGATTCCCCCCCAACGTTCTCATCATCATCAGACCCATTCCATCTGAAATTAGGATCAAAATCACTTGGCCTGCTACCAAACATAACCCGATCACAGACACTGTAGCGGCGCTCCAGCCTTGGTTGTGGGGCCATGATATCTCCATCAACTCTCATACTACGACTCAGGGATTGGAATGAGCGGCGGTGGAAGAAAGATGAATTCCTTTGCCTTGATGATGAGCCTTCAAAATCATCATCGAGCTCCACAACCGGGTTCGGAATAGGAGAGGGGGTCTGGTAGCTGCCATTGCTGCTACTGCTACCAGGAAGATTGTTCAGTGTCCTTCGGATGAGAGCCACCCATTTCTTTGCAGGGCCATTGTCTTCTGTACCGAGAACATTCCCCGCATTCAGAGGTACAATTTCCTGAAATCTGAGAAACCCAACGGGCTCGAGTTAGCTGGTTGAAGGTCCATAACTTGTTCCTGGAATACTCAAAGATTCAATAATATATGTAAAGAGAGGAATATACCCCAAAACATATATATCTGCAGGAGGTGAGGCATGGAGCCAATCCTCAAGATTCAAACAATTTGGTGGGGACTTCCCACCTACATTCCAAGTTGCGACCAATATCCTGCTCACCAAAGAGAGCACTCCAGTGAGAATTAGCATCCTATACTTGGGAAACACAGAAAGTAAGTTCTCAGAGGTTTTTGATTTGAATTGCCTGTAGTCCAGAGTCTCTGTGACTTCAGCTGCATCGAGGTCAATCTTTCCTCGCCGAGCTTGATCAGGATTCCTCTTACACAATCTCTCTGAGGGCTCAATTGGAAAAATATAGTGAGAAAAGTAGGACACCCGAGTAGGCAGACAATTCAAAGGAATTTTGAAAAGAATGAAACAAAAAGAAAAGCTAACAGCTGATTTGATGTGGTCCAAAGCTGTTAGTCTGGGAGCATGGCACTGTGTAACCTGTTTTGCTTTTCTTGACTGTGTATGTCTCCCTCTCCGAGAAGCTGCTCCTCCATTCATCTTCACCTCCTGAAAAGAACACACAGTTCGAAAAAAAACAAAAAAAGAGGAAGATGAAGAAGAATTAAGCATTAAAGTGTTTTCTTTTAGCCTTTCATTTTTTAAGAAGAGGAAAAGAAAAACCAGTTGTCACTGAACAACCAAATGTGATAATTAACAGAAAACTAAGACGCAAACCCGAGTATTGAGAAAAAAATATAAGAAAAGATTGGACTAATAAAAATCAAATCCAGAAGTCAGTCAGAAGCCAACAGAAGATCCAATGAACTTTGTACTGTTTCAGAAATGGAGCTAATATCCTTGACTAAGACACTAGGAAGAATGAGCCAAACCACTACTAAAAAGTAAAGAAATGATCCCAAATGCCAGAAAAGAACTGTGAGATGAACAGGAACAAGAGGGAGCTACCTCGGCTGACGATATCATCTGCATGAAAGTCCTGAGATTTGCTCTTGATGTTGAACCATTTCCTAACCAGAGACTTGGACCATGAGAGCTTCTCCCACATAAAAAAGAGAAAGAACAGGATTAAATTAAAAATCTAAGAGACACAATGCAGCGACTCCTCTAAAAGATTATTCAACAGACAACTAGAAGCACTCAAAACACCTTGCTTTTCTTTGAATTCTCATCTCTCATTGTTTCAGAACACCCTCATACAGCAAAGCAATGGTTTCCCCTTCCCCTCCTATAGCTCTCCACGAATTTAGGGCCTCAGTTGGAATGAATGAAGGGAGGAAAGCAGTAAAAATTGGATCTTTTTCTAAGTTTTACCAAAAAGAAGATGAGTACAAAAAAGAGAAACAAGCCCAATCCTCTTTCCAACACTATTCCCCGGATTCTTCACAGAGGCAAATAGGAAAGCAGAGATTTGATGGAAAACAAAGAGAGGGGTCCTTTCATTCCCTTACTGAACTATTAAATTTCTAAATTTTTGTTGTCTGAGAAGACCAAAGGAACCAAACAGGATCCCTGCCACAGTCTCTTTAGTAAAAGGAAAAATCAAATTTTTTCCCTCTTTCCCAAATGGGCTTTGGAAGTGGAGGCTCGGATATTGAAGTAAAGAAGCTAAGGTATTAGGATTGGAGCAGTGGGAGCTGGAAAACCAATGCGTGCAAGTGAAAAAAAAAAAAAAATAGAATTTTGAGAAGAAGAGAACAATGGAGGCAACCAAGAGGAGTAAAAGAGAGAGGGAGGGAGTACTCTCCTTCAAATCCTTGATTTGAGGAGCTCATTAAAGTATCTATTTGAAGAGAATAAAGTGTTGGAATAGAGCTCTCTCTCTCTCCCCCGGCAAGAGCCGCTGGACCTTTTACTCCAAGTCCAAGGCCAAGGCCAAAACCAAACAGGGCAATGGAAACAAAAATAGCAAATAAATCTACATTAGAAAATGGGTGAGTGTGCAAAAAAAATATATACAAAAAAAAGAGCTGCCCCCGTCTGCTGCCCGGTCCCAGCCAGCCTTTAGAATGTTCCCCCACACCCACTGCCCGCGGTCAGTTAGCTGTACCCTTCTCCCTATGGTCTTCCCATTGGACAGGGAAGGAGGAAAGCAGTTAAAGGCAAAAGATATAAAGGAAGAGAGAGAGAGGAGGAGGGAGAGCTTTCCTTTCTTTCAAGAATTTTCAGTGTTTGGGTATGTGCGTTTGCATGGGTATGGGTGTGGGGGAGGGAGAGATTTGCCCTCTGTTTTTTTCTTTTAATTTGTTCTTTTCTTTTGATGAAATTTGTATTTTTTTTCATTATTTTCAAGGTGAGGTCTATTGGGTATGTGAACTGGTTTATAGGGTAAGGGAATGTGTGAGGAACTTATCCTTTTTCTTTTGGCATGGGGAATGATGGGCTTTTTTAGGGTTTGGGAAGCTTAAGACTTGTGGAGATGCTAGGGCATGGCTTTTGAGTGATGTGCAACCTTAGTGGGTGTTGATGGGATAATAGATGGGTCTCTAGAGTTCTGAGCAATTGTGGTCTTTGAGGATTGCTCTCTTACCATGCCTGAAGCCCCTCATATGGTTTTGGTAATTTATGTTTTTGAGGACAAATGACAACTCTTCCTATAGACTTTGAATGTTGAAAGGCCATTATACATTTTATAGGGTTTTGGAACTTGTTATGCATCTTGGATCCAGGCTTTGTTTGTGGTCAATAGAAGAAGGGAAATCTGTGGCTTTCTGTTGAAACTATTTTATGACCTCTAAAAGCTTTCTAAATACTTGAGTGATTCAAACACCCACATATGTGTTCGTTTAGTCAAGGCTCTTTTTTTTTCCAATATGAGTTGATTTAACCCAATGCCATACTGAATTTGCGAGGTTTTGGCTAGTCTTAATTTTATAAAGCTTTTTTTTTTTTTAATGTAGACTATAAATCAGTCCTCGATTTCCTTTTTTCCTTTGAGATAACAATCCTTTGCTTACATAGTCACTAATCCTCCAGTTCTACTGTCATTGATTTTTTTTCCAGATTTGCAACAATCAGCAACAAAGTTGATGCTTTCCTTTTCAAAAAAAAAAAAAAAAAAAAAAGGAGCACTCCATGGTGTACTAGGTCATGGAGACAAATAAACTGATCAAGTTCACAGAGACTCAAATGAATCTAAAATGCAAGATACAAGGAAAACTATTATCAGTAAGCAGGAGATGATCAATTCCTTGAGATGAGCATTGTCATCATGGTGATATTAGTGACACATCTGATGTATGTGTATATAGATATGTATGTAGATATGCATGTGTGTGTATATAAATGTACAAATATATATAGTCCTAAACTAACAAAACAAATTTCGAGGCACAAGTTTTTATTCTCTTGATTGTGTCCACCTCTTTTTAACTATTGCAGGCCTCCCTTCCTATGATTGCACAAGGCTGAGAAAGAACAAATTTATGATGGGAATTTAAGAGTTTACAATAATAGGATGGATAGATTGATTAAATTATGGTCAATAGTGTAGCTTCTTATTCAGTCAATCATGTCCTTGTCTTCAAAAGATTATAATATTCTCCTGCCCAATCAATTGGCAAGCTTGGCAAAGTACGTCCTCGGCCTGGCCTGCCCAACTACCAAGCTTTCAAAGACTTGACCACCATGGGGTATTGTGTTCTTTACTTCACGCAGAACCATGGTTGCCAATCAAACAATTGCAATAAACTATATATATTATTGGTGCACTAAATATAACTAGCTAGTAGAGGAACCCTCCAAGTTCAGCCATAGATTCTAAACCTCACAAGAACAAAGTGCCCCAACACCACCACCTTACCACAAAAATTGAATTGAAGCTCATCCATTTATTTAGGTTTTATTTCTTTTATTTATGTTGGCTAGAGGCTCAATAACTTTAGGAATGATCTTCAGTTCCTAAATAGCGGCCAATCTTGAGTGCAGTTTAGGTTTACCAGAAATTAGAATTTAAGTTTCTACTTCGATCTAGTTTTGTTTTTTTTTATCTATGCACGCACTGCGTCAGCACGAACAAAAAAGATGGAGTCAATTGAAAAAAAAAAAAAAAATTACATTCTTATTTGAGACGGTAGATCGGCTGTAGAGTTTCATAAGAAAGCTCTTTATGATTGGTTGCATGCATCACTGATACACTCTAAGACATAAAGTGTACATCATGGATTGTATTTAAAGCGCGAAATCCACCATGTCAAAGTGAAGGACAAATTGGAAATTCTAACAGGCCTGAACTCTGTCATTGTGGTAGATGGACAAAATAAGGACAACCACCATTCCATCTGATGCGCCATGAGTGGGCATTGTCCATATTGATTTGTCCATCAGCCAATCTAATCAACCCCCAAAATCATATACTGGCCAAAACAGATCACTGTATGGTGAGCTTTTTTGCATGTCATTGTTATGGAAAAAAAATGTCCTTGTTAGACGCTTATCCAGTCTGTGGGTCTTAGGAATCCCTTGGATTGGGAGAAATGGGGGAAGTGGGGTGATAGAAGGGACAAAGGTGTCATCACATTGGGAGAGGCTATGAAGAGATGTCTAGGTCCTACCCTCAAATGCACTAATGGAATGGCTGAGGAAGAGATCTTCTTCCACCAATTTTCTTTATTTTTGAGGTCTCCACAAGTCCTTGATGGATCCAAGTGGGACATCATAGATTTGGGTTCAACAAGCACATCATTATTTCATTACAAGCTTATGATTTGAACCTTGTCTATATATGCCTCGAATCCAAGGTAGGTCAATGCATTTCGGCCTTTTGATTCATTTCCATGGTGCATCACAACCATCTAATCTGCCTTCAACCCACTCTCCCCCACCCACCAAGGCCGCAAGATTGCACTCTGGTTTAAATCTATATCTTTATTCTTTATAGGATAAATTAATCAAGACGGGGAGCATGGATTCTTTACGGTGCAGTAGATACATCGCAAAATACTGTGCAGCCCTCGATGGCCATCATTACAGACGGCCATCAAACACGGCAATCCATGAGTACTATATTATATGTTGATGGTTGTCTATCTTCTGATTGTTGCCGTCAAAGATTACAGAGTGCACATCCCAGGGACCTGATTGGATCTAGTTTTAATTTCTCCGAGTGACATATATTCCAACTAGTCCAGTTAGTAATGTTACTTGGCTATTGTACCCAAAGACCTGCCCCACATTACATCTAGGAGGCTCGGTAGGGGATAATCCCCCTCTCTTTTTTAATAAAAGTAAAATTGACCTAAGTTACAGTATGATTAGACCCGGCAAGTCGCAAACACAAGCTATCACGCATGCCATACCGAGTAAAAACAAAACTAATGTTTCGGAATCTTATCTACTGAAACGTTGGTCTCTTGTTACCATCATCAGGTTGAAGGATTTATCTTTCTCTCGCATCCCAAGTTATCCCTACTAGGAAAGGCAAGATACGATAGTAAAGGTACACCTGAAGATGCCCGGTTATAAGAGTTCAGTCTATTCGCTTGGGAACATTGTAGGATTTTGTGTCTAGGATGGGTCAAAAGGCACTCCTCCAACTTTGATGGTCAATGCAAGCTAGTTTCCTAAGCTGCTTGTTTGTAACTACCTACAATGTAGAATCCAAGAAATATTCCACCAAATACTTCTCGAATTAGATTGCAAAGTAGAACCATCGGCTGCATGTAGCTTCACACATAATAGCCCTTGACATAGATAGCATTTCAAACGTAAAGCACAGATCCTTTATGATGCATGGGTAGCATCGTAGAAGGTTTGGTAGTCGCAAAAAGCCACAACAGGAGATGGATCGGCATCAAACAAGATAGTCTACAAGTATATATCATTATCATACACGATGTGTATTATTTGATAGTTATCTACCTTCTGATAAGGTTCATCTAAGGATCCACAGCACTTCGGGTACAAAACCAACATTTTGGTAGTTTAGAAATGCCCAACTTAATCAATTTCCATCATGCCTCCTTTACTTCAGATTTGCCTCTGAACCGGGTTGTTTTAAGTATCCAATGGGCTTGAATCCAAAAAATCAAAATCGTAGGAGAGTGGGGGCAGTCAAAGATCTCCAGTCCGTACTTGGGCAAAGTATCCCCCACCTCCTTTTGCTTTTCAGCTTTGAAAGCTTCTTAGCAATCTTACTAAGCTTTCACCCCTTTAACGGTTTTATATCAAAAATAGGGTGATGGAGATGTTTCTGTACTCACTCTGGCCTTTTCTTCCGTGTCCCATCCTAAACTCATCGCATAGAAGTATACATCTTCCAAAGTTCCTTTGTACTCCTAAGTATTAGCCTACGAATATGATCTAGTATATTACAACAGTGAACTCCTTTCTTTTTCTTTTTCTTTTTTAAATTCTTTTTTTCATTTCAGTAACTCTCTTTTGTTCCACAACCAAGAGAAAAACATTCTCCCCTTGGACCACTGCATTGAATGATTACAGGGGCCCAATTAACACATATCAGATCGGATGGTTGGGACTTCAAACATTTTTGTCATGGGGATGTGATAGTCTCTTTCAAATCCAGTCGCTTTCAAAATGGTGGATTTGGGTGCTTTAGAAATGTGTGCTTCATGCGTGGGGTGTGCATAACACAACTTGATCAACACTAGTAGCATGGAAGTCACCATGGTACTAATAAAGAAATTCTTTCCATGATCCTTTTTGAGGTAATGTCCGAGTGAATCAAGAGCAATGGCGAAGAGGAAGGAGGAGCTTATTTAGACTGGATTCCATTCATTTTTTCCAATTTGAAAATTTACGAGGTTGAGCAACTCCAGTGTACCATTGATTCCATAATAAATGTTTTTGAAGACTATGCCGTATATAATAGTAAAACTTGTTCCCGAATAGATCATCCCATTCATCAATCGTTTGTCCTTTACCAAGATTGACCCGAGTCAAAGAAAGTTTCGTTCAATAAATATCAAATCAAAGTATGGATCTTTCGTTCGGTTGAATTTATGGGGTGGGTTTATGAGCTCTCAGCCCAGTTCAGTTGGGAGGAAGCTCAGTGGAATGGGTATATCATATTCTTTAAACGCTCCTTCCCATTGGATCATGTACCCAGCTTCCTAATGCGAATTAAATACACCAATTAGATGAATTAAATGTGCTGATTTCACTTTTTGGTTTGAAATTTTGAATGATGGAGATGCCCTTCTGTTCTAAAAAATTATAACATTCCGTGACACTATTATGACATCCCGTGGTCTGTTATAACATCCCGAAGACATAATATGACTTTTTAAAAACAGAAAGTCATAAAGAGAGAGAAGTATTTTCGTCATTGAAATTTTTTATGAAATTTTCAAAAATCATAATATGTCTTCAGAATGTTATAATAGACCACGGGATATCATAAATAGTACTACGAGGTGTCATAATTTTTTTCAAAATAGTGGGGTATTTTTGTCATTTAAAATTTCAAACCAAAAAGTAAAACTGCAAGCATTTAATGAGCATTGAAAAGTAAGGGCTATGTGGTTCAATAGGATGGTGCGGTATACTCCATGTTAATTTTATTATACCACACGCCATGCACAAAGTATCTCTCTATTCTTAAACCCACTAAAAAAATATATATCAATTGATTTATTTTTTCAAACAAGAAGCTGCATGGACCAATTCTAGATATTGATATTCTAGAACATTTTATGCAAACGAATTGCTTTAGCTTCCCAAAACTCCAATCAAGAGTTATTTTCTCGACAAGTAAATCATCACCTTGCAACTTTTAAGTCATTTGCCCATCTTTTTGTTCTCTTCTTACATTATTATGTACGCAAATGACTTTTAGTGTGCATAACTCAATGCTATCAAAGGATGGTGGGACTTGACACAATTGTGATGTTGCTCTATTGACACCTGACTGTTATATATTCCAAATAGAGAAATGATTTCTCCATGCATAAGAATAAGATTGTATGCATCTCATCTTTTTCACATTCTGTAGTGGTAAAAGCCTCGTGCACTGAAATACACTTTATATCTCATATTTCTAGAAATAGTGCAAGTATTGTAACCTAACGCACGGACCAAAAAAACAACAAGCCAAGCTCAAAATGATGCTCCCAATAGCTCGTGCTACTATAAATGGAGCTGTTGCTCACAACTCTATACATCTCCAATTACCAAATATCTTAAATGTCTAGAGATGACAATTGGAATTGACAGAATGACTGATGGCAATGATGAATTTTGCATGCTAAATATTTTTAGAAACTATAACTCTGGATAGGCTCGTAGGTGCAAGGCATTTCAGGCAAGTGGTGGAATCTTTCCATTTTTTTGCTTTGGTAAATGAATCTTTCCAATTTAGAAGTGCCTCTAGTTTGAAGTCAAGAAGCACATGTGCATTGCCTCTGCATCATTGCCTTCCTTGAAATCCTTAACATAAACCTAGATATATGTGCTCTCAAAAAGTATGACCAACAAGTGCAACACACACACACAGAGAGAATATAGAAAGGGCTGATCACTAGGAGACATGGATTCTGTTGGGTTGGACATGAACTGAGACTGTTGGATGGAGACCAGTGGTTGTATTGTTCTTTGAATAGAGATCATCAACCCTTGGCATGCCTGGATGAGGGATTCGAAGTTCCGGCTGGAGCTCCAGCCGCGTCGTCATCGATCCATAACTCTCCTTTTTCTTTTCAGCTCTCTCTCTCTCTCTCTCTCTCTCTCTCTCTCTCTCTCTCTGATGCTTGCTGGAAAATACTAAGCCAGGAATATGAGAGTGACATGGTATCCACAAGAGATTGATTGCTAAGTTGAAATCGAATAAAGTAGTTTCTCACCTTGCAAGGTTGCAGTCAAGTAAAATGCTTCTTTTCCTTGCATGTTTTGAAGCAATCCTATTGATAATGATGTTGAAGGTGTTTGATGTCATATGATACTAATATGCTGCATATCATATCTTATATCCAATCAAAGAGAGATTCCACCATGGTTCGACAGTGTGATGTTTGTAAGGATGTAAATAAGTTTCATTACATGCTATAATCCACGACTAGAAGGCCACAAATCTAAGCTATCACTTTCACTATATTAATTGCTGTATTAATTTTGGAGTCTTGTGGGGGAAGGACTAAAATACTAGTATCGGTACTCAAACTGGTTGTTCATTGAACCAGTATGGTACTGTCCTGACAGGCCGACGGTTCTGCATCTCAGTACCATATTGGGATACTTTATTCAAAATTCTGTATATTTTATGCTTTTGCTTTTTTTCATTTTGTAACCTTTGTTATCTTTAATTAATCATAAGTGAATCTTCCAGGTGGTACAACATGTTCCAATTTCATGTGAAATAGAATACTTTTGGCATGAGTTCTCCAAGTTTTCTCCTTTTTTTAGATAATTAGTGGCAAAAAATGTTATGATTGCTTGCTAGACATTAATATCCCATTGGAGCGGTCCGGTGCCCATGGACCATCCCATTTAGGTGAGACCTTAAACCTTGCTTATAGGTATTGGAACGATTTATAGGGGTTTGTATGTTTTTATTTATATTTAAAAAGATTCCTTGTAAGATATGTATAAATTGTGGCTCCATGATTGATATTAGAGAGAAACCATGCTCCAAGATTCTAGAAATTGGTTGTACAACTTACCTCCATTAGCCTCATGAATTGCATCCATATATTTAGATGGATATGTGTCACGCCCCGAACCCAACACCCGGATCGAATACGTGATGGCCGCACACTCCTTAGAGCAAGCCCTAAAGAATATGCAAGGCCAAAATAAATCATTACAATCTTAACATCCATAACAATTAATTTCAATAATAATTTGTAAAACCTTGCATAATTATGAATTAAATTTCTTCAATCCTCTGATCAGGTACTATGACACTCTATCTATCTATCTGCTCACCCATAAATCTAAGCCATAGCCAATCATGAACGTCCTGTATCTCTGAGAAGAAAAAAAAAGATGAGGTGTGAGCTTTACAGCCCAGTAAGAATTCCCATATCACACCAATATAATAATATAATCTGAAAATAATGATAGGCAATAACACATAAAAGTCGATGTTCACTGTCCAGAATACTGCAAATATTTATAGATTATCTTTTTATCAAAAGAGATGCATCATCATATGTTAAATAAGTGAAACAATTTTATTCAACGATTGTTTCATGTCTTATCTTTCTATTTTCTTCTATTATCACATCATCTTTAATCCTTTCTTTTTGGCTTTAGCTTTAGCTTTGGCTTTGGCTTTGGCTTTGGACTATCAGGATCATGCGACGATCTTTTATTCGGATCGATTTCTGTGATCTTCCTCGGATCGAAATATTCATGATCTTTCTCGGATCAAAGTGGCCATGATCTTTCTCGGATCAAATCATTCATGATCTTTCTCGGAACAGATTCTTCATGATCTTTCTCGGATCATATTCTTCCACATATAAGCCTGTGGGGGCTGTTCCAGGCATAAGCTCCAGGCAGGCTATTCCACATGATAAGGCCAGTCCAAACAATATTTCTCTTTCTTTTCATTTTCATGAAATTATGATATTTAACTTCATTAATCAATTCATCTTTTGCAGTGTAATAAATATGTCATACCCATATAATCATGCCATCAATCGCTGATACATATGTATTGATATAACATACTCATGCTCAAAATCACATAAATAAATAACGGTGTCTCAGATATAACAAATTCATCGATCTCAAATCCAACGATGCAAAATCAATGAGATAAAACCAACGGTAAAATAATATATATAAGGATGATCATGTACAGGATTCTTACCTTTACCAGTGACTGATCCAAGCACCAAAAATCAATGTTCTTCTTTGATTTATAAATTTCTTTAACAAAATATTTCACTCGATATCATATGCAGACAATCATCTCTTCATGACCCTGATCAATATAAGAAATCACATATAAAGAAATTTTCGATAATTGATCCTAATATACAAATCGAGGATCTCTCTTAGGATTAACCAAAATTAAGACTTATCTAAGTATCAGGATCCTCCACTGATCCATAAAACTTTTAGAGAGAGAAAATCCATGAAGAGAGAGAAAATTCTAGAGAGAGAAAGTAGAGAGAGAAAGTGGAGAGAGAATTCTTCGTATCCTTTCGATGAGGCATTTATGATCGAGATCATCAGAGGTCCTATCAGGGTGACTTAATATAAATCAAGTGTTACAAATTTTGAATAGGATCGGACTGAGATCAGATCTACTGCACGAATTTTGGAGCAATCTCGGATCATCATATTTTTATTTCAAATTTATCCTAGGATCCGTGATGCAGTCAGAGAGAGAGTAGAAAGATTCTAGAGAGATAAAATCACAAAAAGAGAAAAAGATCTAGAGAGAGAATTAGAGAGAGAAGGTAGAGAGAGGAGAGAGAAAATTTTTTTTCTCTTTTCTTCTTTTTTTTATTTTATTTTATTTTTTATTTTTCTCTTTCTCTTTTTCTTTTTTTTTCTTTTTCTTTTTCCTTTTTCTTTTCTTTTCTTCTTCTTCTTCCTTCTTCTTTTCTTTTCTTCCCGCGGCCTCCCTTGGCTGAAACAGGGGAAGACCGTGAGGTCCCCCCCCTCGGTGGCTCGGGCTCCGGCAGCTTGGTCGGAGATCCGACAACGGCCGGCGATGGGGTTCGGCCGGCAGTGGCCAGCAGCGGACGACCGGCAGCGAAGAGGAGAACGGCGACAAAATCAAGGAAAAATTCAGAAAACAGAGGATTTCTTTGGCGACTGATTTTCGACAAAGTCGGTGGCCGGCGGCGAGGCCTTGGGCCATGGGAGAAAGGGAAGAGGGAGAGGAAGAAGGGGAGGGGCTTACCTCGAGCTCCGGCAGTGTCTCCGTTTCCAATTTTTGGTGAGCACGGGTCTAAGAAAATTGATAAAACGAGAAAGAAAGAGGGAGGAAGAAGAGAGGAGGTCGGGCTCTGGGATCCTTTGGAGGGAGGGGAGAAGGGGATTTATAGAGAATCCTTGGAGTCCTTGTTGCCCAAGGTTCCGCTCTTCCCGGATTCAATCGGAGAAGGGGAAGAATTTTGGGCCGTGGCTGATTCTGGGCCCGATTTTGGGCCGGGGTGTTACATTATGTATCCAGTGCGGTTTTCAAAGTGCTGGTAGCTAGAGGCAAAGGTTGTTTCAGACTATAGGCTATCACCAGTACTATTTCTCATTGATTTAGGTGGACCGATGAGCCTGTAATGAAAGTTTTCTATGTCTTGCAAACTAACATTTTTCAAAGTGCTGATAACTAGAGCCAAAGGTTGTTTCAGACTATAGGCTAGCACCAATCCTATTTGTCATTGATTTAGGTGGGCTGATGAGCCTGTAATGAAAGTTTTGTTTGTCTTGCAAACTAACGTCGCCCTTAAGGCCCTCGTTAAAGCTTATTTAGATGTTCAAGCCCAAAATCCTATGGGATCTATAGGTTAAGCCAGCATAATAAAGAAAAATCAGTTTGGACTATGCTTATATTGATAAATACCTAGGGGCGTTTGGAGTGGGCCGGCTGAAATCCTATAGGAGAAAAAAAAGATCTGATGAGGTATTTTTTCCTCCTATAAAATTTGAGCCAGTCTAACTTAGACTATTTTTTCTATTTGTCCTAGCTCAACCCATAAATAGATTTTGAGTCCAAACATCCAAATAGACCCTCAATTGCCAAGAAAGCCAAAAACAATTTCGGGTTTAGATTCGTGAATTAGCCTAACAAAATAAGTTAGATAATAGGCTTACAGGTTGGATCAGACCTATATCCATAACTATTCAAGATTGATTTTGGAGTGGGCTGGCCAGAATCTTATAAAATAAAAAATGATATTTAAATCATTTTCAGACCAATCCACCAATCCAAACAGTAAAATAAATTCTCTATCTTTTTGCTAGTCCAATTCATGAATCCAATGAAATTTTCAGCTCATTCAGAGTTTGTTTAGATGATTAGGCCCAAAATTTCATTGGAATCATGAGTTTAGGCTAATACAACTAACCAAATCAGGCTAGGCGATATTTGCACAAAATCAGAATACTTTTAGAGTGAGCCAGCCCGAATCCCATAATGATTAAAAAATACCTACTGAGATCTTTTTTATCTCCCTATAAGATTTAGGCCGACCCACTCCAAAAGTATTATAGTTTGTGTTATATAATCTATCCTGGCCTGATTTGGATGGCTGTATTGGTGCAGTATATGAATTCTATGGGATTTTACCTTCCAAATAGGTTCTCATGCAAATAAGCCCTTAGCCACTAAATTTTCCTCTCCTAGATGTGGCATCTTTGAGAAAAAATTCTATAAGACAACTTTTCTTGTATAGTCTTACTAAGATAATACATTATCATTCTAAGAAAATTTAGGTTTTCCTCGACAACTATCTCTTTCATTCTCTTCTCTTTTCCTTTCATTTTTTTTTTTTTTTAAGAAAATGGAGATTAGGAGGAGGTCACAGCCTCCGTTGGTCACCAGACTTCTCTTTTCATTTCTTACTCCAGAAAAATTGACCGTTTCATTTTCTTGACCTATTCAATTGTAATAAAATGAATCCTTGGTTATCATTTCTTCTCTTTTCCACCAGTGCAAATTTTGTTTCTCGCACACTCACAGTAATTACTATAAATTCAACTATCCATGTTTTTTTTGGCTTTTTAGGGGATTTGTTTAAATTAACAACTAATTTTCATTTGGACTCCTAGAGATTACACTAGATTTGGTGTTCCCAAGAGTTCTCATTATGTCCCAAAAGCTGCAGTGCACCAATCAAAAAGGCAGAGATGTATCAAATGTAGATAAAGCAAACCCCAATTCCTGCTCACTGGGAGTATATGATCCCACTTGCATCATGGCAAAGACTGACCAAACCTATAAAGCAATTACATGGGCAGCCATTACATTATCTCACCAACATCCTCCTGAAACAATGGGACCAATTTAGAGACAAGAGTGATGATGAACGCAGTCATTACATATCGTTCCCTGTAGAGAAGAGACTACAAAGATCTCACCATCTCACCATCCCGCTGATCTCATTGTTTCATACCATTTTTTTCTAACTAAGATTAGTTTGTTAATGATATCCCAATGAACAATGAAGCAGATTCTAACATATTGGGGTGCATGGACTCTTGAACCTAGAGAGATTTGAAAAGGAAAATCAGTTATTGCTCTTGATGACAATAGATGCCCTAGGTAGGAATACAACCATAAGTCGAAACAAAGAAAATAGGTCAAGTCTTGGTGGGCATGGTTGGGCTAAACAAATTTAAAAAGAAAATCCCCTTCTCAGTTCATAAGCTTGTCCAACTTCTAAGAAATCTAGATTAGCTTGCAACTTTTCTAATTAATACTCGTTAACCCATATTTTCATAATAGAAGGTTGCAGTAGTCATCAATGAGTCATCCCTTGGGTTATGGATTTGCTTTCCACTATCTGCCCTTTAAGCTCTTCTGATAATCCTGTATGGAAACCTTATATGGATGGGAGTTATAGTGTTCGATCTGACTATAAATTTGTCAATTATGGTGGTATACATTGACAGTTCTACCAAACTATTTGGAAGGCTAGTGTGCCAAAGAAAGTAAAAATTTTCTTACTGTTGGTTTTGATGAACAAAGTTCACATGAGAGAAATATTAGCTAAGAATGGATGAAGAAGCAGCCATGGTTGTCCTTTATGTGGTGCACATTCAAAAATAGCTTCATATCTCTTCATCAAAAATCTATTTACACAAAATATTTCGTCAATAATTTTATCATATTCAGAATTTCAAAATTCACCTTATAATCTTCAGAATTTATTGCCATCATGGGGAAGAAGAAAAGCGCAATCTAACATAAGGAAAGGATGGGATCAGATGTTCATGGCTCTAATGTGGCATATTCGGCATGAAAGTGTTAGATTTTAGTGTCTTAAATTCAACCTAAAGCAGCAAGGCCCAAGACAGAGAAACCCACGGTGTAGGCCCGCAAGCACACGATCCACCGCACGGTCTAGTGCACACAGCATGCGGTCCAGGCATGAGGCGTAGTCCATCGAGGGCCTCGCACAGTCCATCGAGGGCCTCACGCGGTCCACGCGCGACGAAGGTGGTCCATTCATGCAGTCCACGCACAGGTGTGCGCGATCAAGTGGCTATTGGTGCATGCGGGCGCGATCAAATGGTCCAAGTTGATCCTAGAGTCCTAACAGGGGTTTTAGGATCTTTAAAAGGGGCTTGACGATTTGTGGAGCATAGAGAAGGAGCTGAGGATTTTAGGAGATGGCCAAAGAGTCTTCTTGAGTTTTTTAGAGCTTTGTGAGAATTTTTTATATTTTTTATTGAGAGAGAAATTGATGTATGAGGGTTGAGAGGGTGTGATCTCCTTTTATAGTTATTTTTTCTCTTATGGTAAAGCTTGTATGTCCTTTGGAGGTAAGCCTTGAGCTGATCTATGTTATTTTTGATTTTATCCTTTGTGCTTCTTTTTTCTTTCTTTCTCTTGTGGTATCAACATCGTCATTAGCGTTGAAATCTTAGATGGAGATCTATATTCCACACTCGTGAGGGATCCTCCCAACAAGTAGATTAGAGCACCTAGTTGTCCGAATTATGGTGGTATTGATCAAGATTGAAGAAGATGGAGAAGACATGCTTACTCAAGATAGAGATCAATTGGTATGATGGAAAGAGTAATTTCTTCCTATGACAAGCGAGAGTGAAAGATGTGCTCATCCAACATGAGTTGATTGATACTCTCTTATGCGTGGAGAAGCCAACTACCATGAAGAAGAAGGATTGAAGGTGGCTTTAGATGCAGGTGGTGAGCACGATCCGTTTATACTTGACAGATGATATGTGGTGATCCATATGCTTAATGAGATTTTTTCGATGGCGATGTGAACGAAGCTTGAGAAGATGTACATGACGAAGTCACTCATCAACACTATCTTCCTCTAGAAGTAGTTCTACTAGCTACGAATGAGAGATGGACAGAGCGTGCAGAAGCATCTCAGCAACTTTCAAAAAATCCTCACTGATCTCCTCAGCATTGGTGAGAAAGTTGAGGAGAAGATTAGGACGTTGGTATTACTTTTATCGCTTCTCCCTTTATTTGAGTCTTTGGTGACTGCTCTTCTTGTGGAGAAGAACACCATCAAGATGGATGAGATCACTTTTGCACTTCTCCAGAACAAGTTTC
The DNA here is from genome assembly GCF_000442705.2 of Elaeis guineensis. Classification (NCBI taxonomy): domain Eukaryota; kingdom Viridiplantae; phylum Streptophyta; class Magnoliopsida; order Arecales; family Arecaceae; genus Elaeis; species Elaeis guineensis. The sequence continues at coordinate 7,779,307 of NC_025995.2, forward strand.
TCAGGTGGAATAATCAAACTTCGAGTTTAGACGATGACTTGACTTTGGTGGTGACTGAAAGTGGTGGTGGCAGAAGATGAAGCGGTAGAGGATCGCAAGATGGGCGGTCCAGATCCAAATCGATGGACTTCAGCAAGATCATATGCTATTGGTGTGATGAGTTGGAGTATCGAGTCAAAGATTGCCTATAGCTCAGGGATCAGATGAAAGCCATTACGGTAGTGGTCCAAAGTAGCGACATTGAAGAATATAATGATGTTCTTCTAGTTTCAGATGAGATATCTACTTCTTTCTCTCAGTGAATTTTAGACTCGACATATTCGCATCATATTTGTTATAGAGAGGAGCTGTTTGACTTCTTAGAGAGTAGTGAGGGCACTATTCATTTATCAGATAGATCGAGCTATGCTATCAAAGGCATTGGGACAATAAGCTTATAGATACATGATGGAGTAATGAGGAAGTTGGGTGAGGTTCGATGCATATTCAATTTTAGGAGTAATCTGATTTCATTGAGCATACTGAATTCAAGCAGTTATAGATGGAGAGCTGATAATGAAATCCTGAAGGTTGTGCATGGCAGTAGGGTTGTTATGAAAGAGAAGAAGTATGAAGGACACTACCTCTTGGCAAGGAGCTCAGTGTGAGGAGGAGCTTCAAGTGTCAATGAGAGTTTAGCATGAGGTGAAGCTCCAGATACAGATAGATTGGGCATGAGACGGAAGACTCGAGAGAATGACAGATAATATCGCAGAGTAAAGTTTCTATTGCCGCAGAAGGCTACCCCATACAGGTCTCAAATCAGACAAGTCACAGCACATGATGGAGATGGGATTAAGTTGCCTGCCTTGACTTTCATGTTTGTCTATCCATGAGCAGTCAAGCATTTGCCCCAGGACATGGGGGCGAGATCATCCAGAAGCATTCAAAATTATGTGGAGGCTAAATGTTGAGTCAAGATGGAGATTATTGGATTTTAGTACCTCAAACTTGACCAATAGCAGCGAAGCCCACAATAGTGAGGTCCAAGATGGAGAAGCCCATGGTGCAGGCTTGCAGATACGCAGGCCTGTACGTGTGGCCTGCAGGCATGCACAGCCCACAGCACGTGGCCCAACTGGACACGCTGTCCATCGCATGGTCCAGTGCACACAGCACACAGTCCAGGCATGAGGCATGGTCCACCGCGGGCCTCACGTGGTCCACACATGGCGAAGGTGGTCCATTCGCACGGTCCACGCGCGGGTGTGCAGATCAAGTGGCTGCTGGTGCATGCGAGTGTAATCAAACAGTCTAGGTTGATCTTGGAGTCCTAACATGGATTTTAGGATCTTTAAAAGGGGTCTAATAACCTGTGGAGCATAGAGAAGGGCCTCAGGATTTTGGGAGGCAACCAGAGAGTCTTCTTAAGTTTTTTGAGAGCTTTATGAAGATTTTTTGTGCTTCTTGTTGAGAGAGAGATTGATGTATGAGGATTGAGAGGGTGTGATCTCCTCTTGTATTTATTTTTTCTCTTATAGTGAAGCTTGCATGCCCCATGGAGGTAAGCTTTGAGCTAATCCATATTTGTTGTCCCCAGAAATGATTTTGATGATCACACAATATTAGAGCATAATTCATTACTAATATTTTTCAAGTATGTTAAAGAATATTTTTGTAAAAGAAAAAGGCCATTGAACAACTTCGAATACTATTGAAGATTAATTAAGTCAAGAGAAATTGATTTTGAAGAAAATCGATATAAAAAAAATCATCTCAAGGAAGTCGAGCTGACTCACCCAAAAATTGAGCTAACTCTGGCACGGTATGCCTTCACTATTTTGGCTTGGCACGCAGCCGAGCCGGCTCGAGATGAATCCAAACCAGCTCTCTCAAGGTGACAGAGAAGATATTTTTGGGTTCTGTCAATCAATCTAGCTCGAAACTAGAGCCAAGCTAGTTCTCTCAAATTGAAAGAAAGAAGAGTTCTTAAGGCTGCAAGTCATGCCAGCTCGAGGACAGATCCGAGCCGACTCTTTTAGAAAATTGAACGTAGATCTTTCAGAAATGCAGTTTAAGCTAGCTCGAAGATAGATCCAAGCCAGCTTTCTTAGTCGGACAAAATGATGAAGCTTTGAAAAATACTGTTCAAGCCGACTCGAGATCAATTCGAGCCGACTCGACGCTGTCTGATAGACACAATGGCTACTTCTGCAGAAATTATTTTTTATCTAGAAAAAGATTCTAATGGCTATTTTTCACCTTCAACAGTCAAAAACAGCTAGAATCAAGTCTAAATCACTTAGAGTTTGGAGGAAATGGAGAAAAGATAAAAGGAAAAGCAAAGGAACAAAAGAAGCAGGACTGTTCATGAAAAAATGAGCACTTTAAGCATTCAATAGACTTCAAGAGAGTCTACCTACTTTTAATCAATATTCTCTTAACTTTTCTAAGTACATCTAAAGAGGAGAAAGAGCATTCACTGCCAACATTCATAGCATCCTCAAAAAGAAGCTTCAACGACAATAATTCAACCATCATCAGGATTTTTATTGTTGTTCTATTTTTCTATTTCTGTAATAATTTCAGCAAGGGTTGAAACTTGAAGGGCTGAATTTATATCAAACTAAGATTAGTTTGAGGGAGCCTTGGGATAAGACTTGTAAAGATTTTGATTGGTTAACCTGGGTTAAAATCAATTGGATTTGTTTATGAGCCTAGTGAAAACAAACACGCTGTAATCAAGTGATTATAGTGAAAATTTTCAAACGATCGCTTGGAGAGTGGATGTAGGTGCTTAAGGTGTACTAAACCACTATAAATTCAGTATGTTTATGTGTGTGATCTTTTTTCTCTTCTGCATTTAGTTTTAATTCATTTGCTCTCTACATATTCAGCATATATTATATTCACTTCTGCTCTGCATACTATTGGTTAAATTTGAAAAAATTTTAATGATCCAATTTACCTCCCCTCTTAGGTTGTCTAGCTAGGCAACAATTGATATCAGAGTATAGGTTCTCTGCTAATTGTTGATCTTATGATCTAGAGAAAAAGATCATGACAACTCAATTGAGAGGCTCACTTACTAAAGGACAGTCTATCAATAGACCACCTCTTTTCAATGGGTTGAATTACACTTATTGGAAAGCTTGCATGCACATATTTATATAAGCTCTTGATTATGATACATGAAGTGTCATAATCAATGGACCACACACACCTACAATCATTGTGGATGGCATTGCTTCAACTAAGCCTGAGAAGGACTAGGATGAAATGGACAAGAAACTAATCCAATTGAATGCTAAGGCAATGAATGTATTCTATTATGCCCTTGATGCTAATGAGTTTAATCGAATTTTCACATGCAATTCAATAAAAAAAAATTGGGACAGACTTGAAGTAACGCATAAAGGGATAAATCAAGTAAAAAAATAAAAAATCAATATGTTTGTGCATCAATATGAATTATTTAAAATAGATCCCATTGAATCAATTACTAGCATGTTTACACGCTTTACTGATATCATTAATGGACTTAAAAGTCTAGATAAAGTTTATGATAACAGTGAATTAGTGAGGAAGATTCTCAGATCTTTACCTAGGACGTGGGAAGTAAAAGTCAAAGCCATTCAAGAGGCAAAAGATCTGAATAAATTATTACTAGAGGAGCTGATCGGATCCTTAATGACACATGAGTTGGCAATGGGATAGCACAATAATGATAAGAATTGAAAGAAAAAAACTATCATCCTAAATTCTACTGTCATTGAAGAAGATGAAAGTCAGTCCTCCGAAGATGATGATGACAATAAGGACATGATCCTTATAATTAGAAAGTTCAAAAAATTTATGAAAAGAAGAAAGCAAGGATTCAAGAGAAGGAACCTGACCAAGAGAGAGCCGAGTAGAAAGAAAGAGAAAGAGAAGAAACCACTCTTGTGCTATGAATGTAAGAAACTGGGATACTTTAAGGCTGACTGTCCAATCTTAAAGAAATCATTTAAAAGAATCAAGAAGAAGGTTATGGTAGCAATGTGGAGTGACAGTGATGAGTCTGGCTCTAATGAGGAGACTCAAAATGAAACAAACTTCTGTCTTATGGTCTTAGATGATGAGGTAACATTTGAACCCTTCTTAGAATTTATCTTTGATGAACGTCAGGATACTTTTTATGACTTAATAAAGAAATTTAAAAAGAAAAACTTGAAAAATAAAAATCTAAAAATAAAAAATGAAGTACTAATCAAAGAAAAAAAATAACACTTTAAAACAATAATAAATTGAAGGAAGAGAATAAAATCTTAAAGAAGGAAGTTGACAAACTAAAATCTAAATTCATATATAATTTAGATAAACTACAAATGATACTAAACAGTCAAAAGAAAGTTTATGATAAGGCTAGTTTAGGTTATAAACCTAATAATAAATAAAAACTCCTTAAAAAATTTTTTCTGCATTATCATCTACTTATAATAGTTCTCACATAACATGCTTCAGCTATGAAAAAGTAGGATACAAAGCATTTGCATGTAATTCAAGAAAAATCAATGATAAAATAATTAAAAATATTTAGGTTTCAAAAGAAATCATAGTTACTAGCCCTAAAAGATCAAAGAAAACTTGGGTACCTAAAAAAACTACTTGACTTTCATGTAGGATGCCTTACAACCAATGGATCAAACAAAAGTGATACTTAGATAGTGGCTATTCAAGACATATGATGGATGACAAAGAGAAATTCTTCACCCTTGAGAGAAAGAAAGGTGGAGTAGTCACCTTTGATGACAACAGCAAAGGAAAGATTATTGGTATTGGTAAAGTTCTGATTACTTTTTCTACCCTTATTGATAATGTATTATTTGTTGATAACTTAAAACATAATCTGCTTAATATTAGTTAATTGTGTGACAAAGGCTTTGAAGTAGTATTTAAATTATCTTCATACGGAGTCACTAGTCCCTTTGATAATAGTATTAAATTTATTGGACATAAGCATGGCAACATCTACTTGGTTGATCTTCATGAGATAACTATAAAGAGTGACCAATGCCTTGTTGTTAAAGATGCTAAGATCAAAAAAATTAGTTGGCTATGGTATCGTATATTAGGACATGCAAGAATGAATACTTTATCAAAAGTAGTTGTAAAGATTTAGTTAAAGGCTTACCTAAATTAAATTTTAAAAATAATCATATTTATGATACATGTCAATTTGGTAAACAAAATAGGGAGAGTTTCAAATCCAAAAATATAGTTTCAATTTCTAAGCCATTTAAACTAATTCACATGGACTTGTTTGGACCCACTAAGATCACAAGCCTTGATGGGAAGAAATATGGACTTGTGGTAATTGATGATTTTTCACGTTTTACTTGGGTTTTATTTTTGACATGCAAAGATGAAGCTTTTTCTATCTTTTCAAAGTTTTATAGAAAAGTCTTGAATGAAAAAAATTTAACTATAGTTTGTATTGATAGTGACCACAGTACTGAATTTGAAAATAAATTTTTTGAAGATTTTTACAATGAAAATAATATTGAACATAATTTTTCAGTATCAAAAATTCTATAATAAAATAGTATAGTTGAAAGAAAGAATAGAATCCTAGTAGATATGGCCCATACTATATTGTGTTAAGAAAATTTATCCAAATATTTTTAGGCTAAAACCATAAATACAGCATGTTACATCCTTAATAGAATTTTAATTTGATCAATTTTAAAAAAAACTCTCTATGAGCTTTGAAAAGAAAAAAGACCTAATATTAACTACTTTCATATTTTTGGTTGTAAATATTTTATTCATAACAATGGAAAGGATAATTTAGATAAATTTGATGTTAAGACGGATAAGGATATTTTTCTTGAATATTCCATATCTAGCAAAGTATATAGAGTCTTTAACAATCGCACCTTAGTTGTTGCGTTTGTTGAAGAATCTACTCATGTTATATTTGATGAAGCTAATGATTTACCTTTGAGAAAGGAAGATATGTTTGAAGATAATGTAAGAATTCTAGAGAATGGAATAAAGGAGCTCAATTTGAAGGAAAGATCTATCCAAAATGAAGATGAAGGAATCAAGGATGTTGAGCAAGAGAAGAATGCTGAACAAGAGGTAATTGAAAGGCATAGTGATCTGCCCAAAGAGTGGAGGTATGCACACAACTATCGTAGAAATCTAATCATAGGTGATCCTTCATAATGGATAAGAACTAGTTTCTATTTTAAAAATACTTTTGATTATGTTGCATTAATTTATCTCTCAAATTGAATTCAAATGTATAGAAGAGGCTGAAGATGACTCAAATTAGATGCTTGCAATGTAAGAGGAGCTAAATCAATTTGAGAAAAATAACATCTGGATGCTGATTAGTAGACCTATTAACCATCCTATTATTGAAACCAAATAGATATTCAAAAATAAATTAGATAAAAATAGTAATATAGTTTAGAAATAAAGCTAGATAAGTGGCCAAGGGATATAATCAAGAAGAAGGGATTGACTATGATAAAACATATGCTTTTGTAGTAAGATTAGAAGCCATTAGATTATTACTTACTTTTGCTTGCTACATGAACTTTAAATTATTTCAAATAGATGTAAAAAGTATCTTCTTAAATAGTTATATCGCTAAAGAAGTGTTTGTAAAATAATCCTTTGAATTTAAAGATCACTCATTTTCAAATCATATTTTCAAATTAAATAAAACTTTATATGGCCTAAAACAAGCACCTAGGATCTGGTATGAAAGACTTAACAAATATTTGTTAGAAAATAAATTTGATAGAGGTAGTGTATATACAACACTGTTTTCGAAAAGAAAAGATAATGACCTTCTTGTAATTCAAGTTTATGTGGATGATGTTATTTTCGAAGCTACTAATGAGGATCTTTGTCAAAAATTTACTGCGTTAATATAAGATGAATTTGAAATGAGCATGATGGGAGAGCTAACATTCTTTCTTGAGCTTCAAATCAAATAAACAAAAGATGCGATCTTCATCAACTAAATCAAGTACGTTAGAAAAATACTTAAGAAGTTTGGGATGGAGAATACAAAGGCAATTAGCATGCCTATGAGCCCATCATGCAAATTGGACAAAGATGAAAATGATAAAAGTATAAATAAAAAGCTCTACAGAGGTATAATTGATTCTCTGCTTTACTTGACTGCAAGTAGGCTTAATATACTATTAGTGTTTGCATATATGCAAGATTCTAATCTAATCCTAAAGAATCTCATATGCTAGCTATTAAAAGAATTTTAAGATATTTAATAGGAACACAAAACTTAGATTTATGGTACTCTAAGCAAATCTCAATTAATTTAGTTGGATATTCTGATGTTGACTATGGAGATTGTAGAATTGATAGAAAAAATATTTTTGGCACATGTCAATTTTTAGGATTAAACTTAATCTTGTGGTTTAGCAAAAAGTAAAATTTAGTAGCATTGTCCACGATCGAGGTCGAGTATGTTGCAATCGAAAGTTGCTACGCTCAACTTCTTTGGAATAAGCAACAACTTAAGAATTATAGCATTGGATAAAATAAAATATTTTTAAAATATGACAACACTAGTATCATCAATTTAACTTAAAATCTCATTCAATATTTTAGAACTAAGCATATTGAAATTAAGCATCATTTTATTAGAGATCATGTTCAAAATAGTAACATTGTACTTGAATTTATATCAATTGAAAATCAATTAGTTGATATTTTCATAAAATAATTGAATGAAGATAGAATTAATATGATTAGAGGTGAATTAGAAATTTATGATCCCCTCTAATGAAAAATCACTTCTATATCTTTTTGCTTATGTATTGATTGGCTTGATTTATATTTTTCATAAATTTATTGAAGTAATTTCAAACTTTTTATGAGTTTCTAAAAATATCGCTTGAGCCAGCTTGAGTACTATGATGTCGAGCTGACTCGACTGTCGAGCCAACCCGAATAAGGTGTCAAGCTTGCTCGATGATTGTGGCCCAATTTATAATTAAAACGTCCGACCTTTCGAAAACCTTATTCCCCATTTCTGAGCTTGCCCCACTCCGACTTTGTCCTAGCTCTGGTTTTAAACCTTCTAAAAAATCTCATTCCTCCTCGATTCCACCCTCCAATCCTTGGGATTTTCGAGCCATGGCGCCTAAAACCTGTATTGTTGAGGCAAAGAAGCTTAGAGCTGAGGAACAGCGTGAAGTCTATTCCAAGAAGAGGTAGCATCAAGGTTTAGCACAATCAGCACCCTCCACTTTGATTTCTACTCCGAATCAAGTGTCTATGGCATCAAGAGCAGTGACTATGGGAAGAAAAGTTAGTTTCCAATTTCTGGATGAGCAAAACTTTCGTATTGGTAATTGGATTTGGTAGCAAGGTTGGAAAAAGTTGTGCTCACTCAAGGTACCCATTTATTTTCATCTAGACAGAGAATTTTTTGAGAATTTAAAGGTGGATACAGAGTCTATCTGGTTGGTGGTGAAGGGAACAGAGATCATTCTAAATTAAAAAAGACTAGGGCATCTCCTGAAAATGCCTTCCTCTAGACTCCGAGCTGCTGAGCTGCAGAATGATTTTGATAGCATGTAGAGGCTTCTTGGCAGGAATATTTTAGAGAAATTTAACATCCACAATGCCAATCTTTTATCCACAGAACTGAAGCTGCTCCACAGTATAATCTTCTGGATTTTTTTTTCAAGGACAAGGAGGTTTGATTGGATTTCATTTAGAAATCTGGGTGTCATGGTTCATCTGATTGAGGGTATTGCGATGAATCTACCATTCATGATGATTGAACAGATGAAGACAGCTGTTGGAAAATTTAAGAGTCGAACTTGTCCACCCTATAGAATGATTTTTACTCTGATCTTCATGGAAGCTGGCATCGACTTGGATGGAGAGGACTTCAAATCACTCAAGCACATAGACTATTACACCATCCACTTTCTGTATCGCATGAAGTTCAGAAAAGAAGGTGATGTTTGGATCAGAGAGGTCAGCCTCAAGTTTTTGGATCTTCCTCCTCCTCTCCCTCAAACTCTACTAAGCCATCCTCCCCTGCACCTATGCTAGACTGTCTTCCCCTACACCTGCACCAACATCAAATTCTGTAGCGGAGAGCATCACCCAAGACCATCTGCTTCCCCTCACATACCAGTAATGCCTCACAATTTTTCTACAGAGAGAGTTGTAGATCAGTTTATGGATCGGATGGGCAGGACGTTTGCTAACTTCAAGTCTCAGATCTTGGAGAGCCACGATGCACTTCAAGAGCACACTCAGGCATCGTTTTAGCAGCTTCGTGGTGATTTGCTTAGGATTACTTTGAGATTTGAGAGTTTGAAAAGAGTCGAGAGCTACAGGATTGATGCTTCAGATCTCAGACAGTATATGCATCAGAGCCTTGAGGAGCAGAGGATATCTTCTGAGGGGCTACTTGATTCACTCAGTCAGTAGATCGACAACTTATCCCAGAGTATTTTTGGAGAAAAGATAGATTGGGATAGCTACGGAGGTTGATCAGTTAACTACTGAGGTCGCAAGGTTGCTAGAGGGGCTGAAGAGATTGTTGTTTCTCAGCATGGTAGTGTAGAAACCATTATCACAGCTCTCCACAGAGTTGAGGTACAGTTGAATCAGCTATGATCTTGGATATCCCCTCCTACTCAGTCCAGACCTTCATCTAGCCAGCCTCACACATCCTATACTAGACCCCCCTTCGGTGCCATAGTTAGATCTGGCACTGATTTCTCACCATTCATCTCAGGCTTTTTGCAAGAACCCGAAGCAAGAAACTAGCTTTTTCTTCCTCATCCATTGAACCTATCATAGAATTCTCCTCTGATAAGGATAAGTTCTCTTTAGATTTAGTTTTCTTTATCTTGTTTTGCTTTAGATTATGTTTTATGTTTTGGTTTGGCACCTTTTTGTAATGAATGCTATTTTGTTTGGATGGATTCTTTTTGTAAATAATACAAACATGTATTGAAGTTAACAGTTAATGAATATTTACTTCTCTTTATCCTTTTATCTTCTTGTGAATGTTTCCTTTTGATGCTAACAAAAAGAGGGAGAAGGACTAATTGTGAGTAAGTATGAGCATTGAACTAATTGAGCATCGAACATAAAAATCTAATGAATGGTGAACATAAAAAATACCAATGAACCATGAACATAAAAAAATTGATAAAAGTTTGACATGAAGATCACGTCATAAGAAGCATTTATGAAGGGAGTGCTTAATCTTTAATAGTTAAACATCTTTTGAGAAGCTCATATATCTAGATATTTGTAAAAATATAACTCCTTGACTTATCAAATTAGAAATTACTTGTGCATATAGTGTATACTAAAATATAAAAAGCTATTATATTTATGCTATATATTGAGCAATTCCTTCTTTATACATATACTGTTATATGCTCAATATTTTGTCATTATCAAAAAAAGAGAGATTGTTGTCCTCAAGAATGATTTTGATGATCATAAAATATTAGAGCATAATTTATTACTAATATTTTTTAAGTATGTCAAAGAATATTTTTGTAAAAAAAAAAGGTCATTGAAAGACTTTGAATGTTATTGAAGATTAATTGAGTCAAGAGAAATCAATTTTGAAAAAAATCAGCACAAGAAAAACTATCTCAAGGAAGTCAAGCCGACTCACTCAAAAATCGAGCTGACTCTAGCACAGTACACCGTCACTGTTTTGGCTTGGCACATAGCCGAGCCGGCTCGAGATGGATCCAAGCTCATTTTCTCAATATGATAGAGATGATATTTCTAGATTCTATCGATCGAGCCAGCTCAAAATTGGAACCAAATCAGTTCTCTCAAGTCGACAGAAAGAAGAGTTCTAAAGGCTGCAAGTCGAGCCAGTTTGAGGACAGATTCGAGTCGGCTCTCTCAGAAAAATTGAATGTGGATCTTTCAAAAATACAGTTCGAGCCAACTCGAAGATAGATCCGAGTTAGCTCTTTCCGTTGGACAGAATGATGAAACTTTAAAAAATACTATTCGAGCTAACTCGAGGTCAATCTGAGCCAACTCGATGCTAGTCTGACAGACACAATAGTTACTTCTATAGAAGTTATTTTTCATCCAGAAAAAAATTCTAATGGCTATTTTCCATCTCTAATAGTCAGAAATGGCTAGAGTCAAATCTAAATCACTCAGAACTTGGAGAGAATGGAGAAGAGATAAAAGAAAAAGCAAGAGAACAAAAGAAGCAAAACTATTCATGAAAAAAGGAGCACTTTGAGCATTCAATAGACTTCAAGAGAGTCCACCTACCTCCAATCAATATTCTCTTGACTTTTCTGAGTGCATTCAAAGAGAAGAAAGAGCATCCACTACCAGCATTCATAGCATCCTCAAAAAAGAGCTTTAACGATAACAATTCAACCATCATCAGAGTTTTTATTGTTGTTCTATTTTTCTATTTCAAAATTACTGTAATAGTTTCAGCAAGGGCTAAAACTTGAAGGGCTAAATTTGTACCAAATTAAGATTAATTTGAGAGAGCTTGGGACAAGGCTTGTAAAAATTTTGATTGGTTGACCTGGGTTAAAATCAATTGGATTTATTTATGAGTCCAGTGAAAACAAATATACTATAATCAAATGATTATAGTAAAAATTTTCAAGAGATCATTTAAAAAGTGGATATAGATGCTTGGGATGCACTGAACCACTATAAATTCGATGCGTTTGTGTGTGTGATCTCTTTTTTCTTCTGCATTTGGTTTCAATTCATTTGCTCTCTACATATTTAGCATATATTCACTTCTGCTCTGTATACTATTGGTTAAATTTGAAAAAGTTTTAATTACCCAATTCATCTCCCCTTCTCGGGTTATCTAGCTGGATAACAATGTTATTTTTAATTTTATCCTTTATGCTTCTTTCTTCTTTCTTTCTCTTATGATATCAGCATCATCATCAGCATTGAGATCTTGGGTGGAGATTTATATTCTGTGCTTATAAGAGATCCTCGCAACAAAAAGGAATTCCAAAATCTTTCATAAGCAGAAGTCTTTAGCTTCTTCTATTCTTCAAAAAGCTTTTCAATCCTTGTCAATGTTGCATAATCTTTCTTTGGCCAAATCATCTCAAAGTCAAAAGACCCTTTCCATTTGATTGTCTTTCCTTCTCTAGTTACTCATTTTTTTCATATTTTCTTGTAAAATATCACTGTACTGATTAGTACTTTTACCATAAATTAGGAAAAATTTCTTACTTCCTCCACTTTTCATTCCAAAAAAAAGGTCACCCCTTGTGCTGGAAGAGCTTTTGGAAAAACTAAGATGATAGAAGTATAGAAAATAAGTTATTCATGCAGCACACTATAAAATCTATGCTCTACATCCACATAACCTCTTTTATCTTGTCTCTCCATTTTATCAATTATAATTTTTTTGTTTATTTATCTTTTTCTTCCATTGCCATCAACATCGAGATAACTGGCTTTAGTGTTGGATTTATTTTTACAATAAGAATATTGAAAAGTAAAGCAATAGAACCATTTTTAAAGATTTGAGTGAGAAACATATGATGTTCTATGATTAATAACTATAAATGACTTTTTAGGTTTTTCCAATTTGAAAAGCTTAAGCTATATACCAAATATGCATTTCAATCAAGAAGATGGAATATTTTTTTCAACTTGGTCCACTCGAATCTCTCAAAAGAAATTTAGAAGAAGATAAAAAAAAATTATGAAAGTAGAGCTTAAGTCTCCTCTTCTTTTATTGATTGATCTAAAATCAAGGTGTACACTCTCTATTTATTATGGTGAGGTTCATCCTTACATTATTATGATTGGATTTTTTTTTCTCATTCTAATAGGACTATTTTTTCTAAAATAAATATAACTAGTAGAAATAAATTTAAAAAAATTAAAATTTTTTATGAAATATATTTTAACTTCTACATCAACTCTACCTATTGTCACACAACCTAATTCTTCTAGGATTGAAAAATATATCTGATCAAGTTTTTATCCAAAAAAAAATTAGTTTGATCAAGCTATATTATACTCCATATAATGAAATTTAGCCAAATCACTAAGAGTGTCACCCCTTACAGGGTGTGATGTCACGTCATAGATCTTGAAAAATTATCTAATTTTAAAAAAAAATCTCTTAATCAAATGTTGTATGGTTAAGTTATAACCTCCGAAAGTTAGCTTATGACTTAGCTTCTTGATATAGTAGATCATGCTCCTAGATCCTATCCAGCCTTATCCATAGTAGTCAAAGTAGTTCACACAAGTTTGTCGATCCTTCTGAATCAACATGTTTGATGATTTTATAGCTTTTAGGATAGAGCATAACTATATCCATAATTGTTAATTTCTTCAATCATTATAGGCCTTGAATAATATTTTTTTTTAAAATAAATATACATGGAAGGTTTTCTATAATTTTTTGATTTTGACTTTATATTTCTACAAAAAAATTTATATGAACAATATATCAACTACATTAAGAGGCGATCCGAAGGTGCCCCCCTGCAACGTATGTTTGTATTGTCCCTATGATGTATGGTTGCTTTAATTGATGTTCGATCTAGTTCAATGATACCACCATCCAATTGATCTCATGAGGATCTCAGTGGGTTAGTTGCAGAAGCAAGGGTGGGTAGGGAGGAATGCAGGAGGAGATGTGTATCCATATCCTTCCATACTTTATGATTAATACAATGTGCTTTATAGATGTGTTCAAACCCTATACTTAAGTGAAGAAAGAATTAGGATGGACAACAAGGTAGGATATTGAAAAAAAAAATAAAAACAATCTAAAATAGAGGTGGCATCTGATGCATACCCGAATTATACAAGAAGTTGGGTGCATAGCTATATTTGTCTTTTCATGCAAGCTTCTTTCACTTACTATCTAATCAAACTTTTAAGGATCTCGGAGGATCCACTACAGCAAAAAAAATAGAGAGAGAAAAAAAGCCAGCGGATGTGTAATGCATAGATCAATAGAAGGCATGTGAGAGATCATAGGAGTCTGCTTCCGCATTCTCTCTCTTTCCCTATATCATAGAATGTACCGCTTATGGAGCACATAATGACTTATTGTGGGTGAGAAGGATGAAAGGCTAGATTTTACTTTGTAGACTCCTCCCTCAATTTTAATTGCTATGTTCAGGTGAGGGTAAAGTAAATCTCTTCCTTAAAAGAAATGGATGTAAGATATCGTCCTATCACTTTAGCACTACTGGCATATTTAGAAGTATGCAATAGAAAGCAACCCATTGGGCTATATATCTATCTCGGACCCAGAGCTCCATTGTGCCCTCTCCTTTGAGTTAGATATTAATCTTTTTTTATTTTTTCTTTATCTTTTCCTTTCATTTTTGTCCCTTTGCATATGCAAGGGTTGTTGCTAGGCTTGCAGCCTTCCACTTTCTATATCGCATCATAGAGGAGACCATATGAGGAGAGAAAAAATGGTGCAAAAGGTCACAGATGACTCACAATAAACTATCATTTCGGACATATTTTAGGATATTTATTTTATCTTTTTTTGGTTTCTTTATCTGAGCAAGGTACATAGCATGCACCTAATGCATGTGGGTGATACTCGAGGGTCAACGAAGGGGAAGAAAAAAAGAAAAGAATCTTTACTGTCTATTGAAAAGATTTTTTTCTTTTCTTACCTCCAACCAATGATTTGAAAATTTTGAAAAATATGGTGAAGAGAGAAAAAAGACATAGAAGATTATGAGTGGCCTATAGTAGATCATCATTCATTCTCAATATATAGATAGGGCCCATACGGCACGTGCCTACCAGTGATATTCGAGGATCCAACAAAGGAGAGAAAAAAATTAAAAAAAATCTTTACTACCTATTGGAAAGATTTTTTTTTTCATTTTTTCCTCCAACAAATAGTCCAAAATTTAATAAAAATAATTATAAAAAAAAGAAAAGAATATAAGTTAAACCATACTGTATAGGTGGATGGATTTTTTTGGGACAAGTCTTTTCTCTTTTTTCCTCTGATTTCTTCTCCTTCAACAAACAATCCAAAAAATGGTGAAAAAAATAACAGAAAATAGTTTTAAAAAAAATAATGAAAAGGAGATAAAATTATGCTATTTGAATTTTTGCTCTTTTTTTTTCCTTTTTATCCATCAAACCATCAAAGGAAAAAAAAAAGGAAACTTTGAGAAAAAATAAGAAGAGAAAAATGGATAAAAAATGTGTCAAAATTTTGGTCCTTTTTTTCATTCACTAAATGGTTAGAGAAAAAAAATGAAAAAAAAAAATATCTGAGAAGATGATGTTCGATTAGGAAGAATAGAATGAATTGTGAAATATTTGTTGGAAGAAGTGATGGATCTATGTATCATAATAGATATTCTTGGGGCTCTTTTAGAAAAAAATATTTTTTTAAAGAAAAGAGGCATAATATGATTTGCTTTTTATTGGGAGGATAGGGAACTTTGACGGGATAGAAAGGAGGGGATGGCAAAGTTTCAAGAAAGAGGAGCATGTAGGGTAGTTTCTTGCTATTTTGGTCAAGTTTTCAAGTAAATAGTGGGAAAAGATGGGAGGAAATGGATAGGAAAAGAAAATCTTATCTAGATTTACTATTATTTGGCTGAATTATCGAAGTTGGGAATCTAAATGGCTATCAGTGACTCCAAACTGCTCTCTACCAAGGGTACAACCAATTTTTTATGCAGAGTTTGTGGGTTAGTGGCAGAAAAAGAATAGATTTTTCTTAGATGGAGGAGTTATGGTCGGAGAGGATCAGAATCTTTTAAACTCATCCTCTTGGTTGCTGGTAAAGCTATTTATTGGACAAGCCAAGCCAGGTTCACACTTGGCTCAATCTAGGATACTGCATAAATTTTTCAGGCTCAAGTCTAGCTCAACCTAGACTTCAAGCCTACTTTCTAGGCCCAAGTCCACTCCATATCGAGTTTCGAGCTTTTGGGGTAAGCCTTGGGCTTCACTAAAATCTTTTTTCTTCAATTGCTTTGTTGAAGGAGGAATTGAGAGGGAGGGAGATGGGGAGGAGGTATGAAGGAGGCTAGAGTTAGGGAGAATGCGAGGAGGAAGTGGGGAGATAGGGAGGATGAGAGGAGGCAATAAGGAGGTGGTAAGGCTGCAAATGGGTTGGGTTGACCTGTGACCTGATCCAAACTATTTTAAGGAACCTATACAGTTAGATTGGATTCTAAAATTTGATCCGTTCTATTTTTTGAGTCGGATCTAGGTTTACTAAATTTTGATCTAACCCAACCCAATCCGACCCACTAAGACTTCTAGGTTGATTTGGATCTTATGATCAATTATTCAATCCGATCTGATCCGATTCGATCTGAATCCAGTGCTGAATCTGAATAGCATAGGCTCAGCACACTCATCCAAACCCAAACCCAATGCTAAATCCATCCTGTCATTGCTTATCACTCTTTCAGTCGTAAACTCTCTTGTCTTTTCTCAAATCCCTCATCTCTTCTTCCCAACTTGCTCTCTCTCAATCTCTCAATCCCCTTCCCGATTCCTTCTCAATTGATCTCCTTTTTCCTCTACAAAATAGTCAGTGAAATGGCAATGACTTTGGCATCCAGCAAGGTGGCAACTAAGTTTCATGTCAAGATAGGGCTGCAATGGATCAGGTATGGATCAGATGCTAGATATCCATATATAAATTTATTTTATTTAAGGACTACAAATATGGATATGGATATTAATCAGATACAAAAACTCATATCCTATTTGTTTATAATGGATATGGATATAAATTGAATCTCAAAAATATAGATATAAATACGGATTTAAGTCGGATGATTCAACTTTATGACTATAGAAGTAAAGATATTACTAAGTAGATAATAAATCAAGTTAATAGTATGTTAATGTGATCATTTAATTTTTTTAAAAATTTATAAGTGTCACATAAAATTAAATAGGATTATAAATAAAATTAGATATTCAAAAATAGATCGGATAGTTGTCTATCCATATCCATTTTTTTTAATAGATCGATAAAGATACAAATACAGATATTAATCAGATACTCAAATTTCTATCCATATCTAGATAGTTTCAAAAATAAAAATAGATCCAAATGAATATTATTTGATCCACTTTTACCCCTATCTTGAGGCATGAGTATATTGTTATGCTCCCATGATCTTTCGTTACTTTGAAATCCTAGATCTTGTATCTCGATTCATATCTACTCCTCCATCCTTCCTTGTTTCTCCTCCATTCTCCATTTGAAACCCTAGGTCATGATCTATATTGTTCTCATCCATCCTCCTAAACTTCTTTCGAAATCTTAGGTCTTCACCTACCTTGTTCTCCTCCATCCTCCTTTCTTTCCTCGCCATCATATCCTCACTTTGCTATTGTGTCCTTGCTTTTCCGTAATTTCCTCCTCACTTGAATGGCAATGATTGTCATTATTATTATAGAAAAAAATAGTTATTACTAGGTTTAACACTTAGATGTTATTAAACCCAAAATCACGTACTATTTCTTTTTTGAGGGGAAGAACCACAATATTTTCGATAAAAGAAACACTCACAGGCATAAAAATATATGGGCCTATATCAACCCCTATTGGTCCATGTCAAGAAAGAAACATATGGAGATTGGATCTTTTGGATCAATAAATCTCATTAGATATTTTAATTTCAAGAAGATCTCTTGAAATCCTTAATCATGTTTCTTTGAGCAGGAGCATTTTTTGATCGGACAGTAGATTAAGAAATAAAGATGGAAATTCAAGTGCAGTTTAGATGTCCAGACCTACCCCAACCTCATCCGAGGGTTCTATGAGAATCTATACCGAGGTGGAGGGAGTGTCAAGTTGATGGCGAAGGGCACTCTCATTGTCTTGAGTGAGTAGAGATTGGCTCGCATCCTTTAGATACCTAGATAGGGGATAGCTTCTAGCATACTGCCAAACAAGGCTCGAGAGACAATAGGTGGACGTCCGAAGGAGATCTTGACAAATTGACTATCAATCGAGATGAGACTTCTTTACCACATCATCGGCTAGATCTTCTTCTCAAAAATAGAAAGATTTGATTTTGTATCAGAGAGAGATATGATAGTAATGTTCTATATATAGTTCAGGGCATTCCCCTAAACCTACTGGCTTGATGATGCAGTAGATGAGGGAGGCAGCGAGTAGAGTGAAGGTATGCCTATCCTATGATATGGCCCTGCTTTTAGTATTTGGGGAGTTTGGAGTCATGCTGGAGGGAAAGACCTTCAAAGCTCGTATGCATTAGAACACCTACAATGATTGGTCCCCATATTGTATGGATTATTAGAAGTTGGATAAGAGATGGGCATGGGAGAGCTCTAGGTAGGAGAGATAGCGTGAGGGAGCTGAGGGAGGACATGGTAGACATTAGTAGGATTCAAAGTCTGAGACTCCATCACTAGTAGCAAAGCCTCAGTCACCACCATCAACAATACCACCTTCGATCATACCCCCAATGACCCCAGCAGGAGCATCACAACAGACTCAGCCCTCCATAGTGAGACTAAATGATGAGCAGTTAAGGAGAATCACTGAGATAGTATTGGTAGATTTGAGGGATCGATTAATGGCATGTCCAATAGACTTGATAAAGATTACCTCAGTAGTTCAGAGTGAGCTACGAGGATTGAGGATGGAGTTGGCCATCCTGATAAATAGGATGGCAGCTTTGGAGCATAGAGTCATGCTAGAAGAGTATAGAGATATTTTAAATCTAGCTTAGGAGGCTGCTAGACTCTAGAAAAAACTTGAGATGGGGTTGGCCTAGATTCAGTCAAAGGCCAAAAATTTGAGATCAACTCAAAGGTCAAGCATCTTCTCTCTCTTGACTTCCATAAGACGACTGATCGAGTAGTTGAAAAATATCACATTAGGAGTACCAGTAGCAGTAACCATTGAAGCTTAAGATTGGGGATGGAGTTTGCCTACTAAATCATCTTCCCAGTAGAGTCAGCTGACCCAGTATGCTCAATGTAGCTAGCCTTCCCATTCCCCTTAGTCATCTTAGTCCAGTCAGCCTACACCTAGACCTCCCCTTAGAACCTACACTAAATCTGATATTGGGTTCCCCACATATGACTTGGGCCCTTCAATAGCATTAGGAGTAGGAGAGATAGAACTTCTTCATCTAGGGCTAGCACTCCTACCATAGATTTGTTCTTAAAAAAGGATTAGATCTAGCATCTATCTTTTATCTTATGGTTGCTCACTAATATATCTAGTCTATCTTTATTTTACTTATGTAATTTCTGTTATTGTCTTTCTACTGTATCTTGGTATATTACAGTTGATGTCATTTTGTATACAATACATTCATTTTGACTAATAACTTACAAAATACTTATGTTATTAAAAAGTACTTTTTCTTCTTATCTCATATTGCTTTTATGTTATATCTTTTTTTTTAATGACAAAAAGGAAAGAAGTAAGCTAGTGCAAAAGATTTGACTTACAAAACTTGGGCATTTAAATAATTCAATATTGTTGATACAACCACAGAATCTTTTGTTACTTATTCTACTCTGATACATAGCTCATCATATTCTAATATGCAACCAAGTTGCTTTCATACATAACCTTTCAAGCTCTAATACTCAATACTTTTATCAGTATCTAGTATGTGGTTGAGTTTCAAAATATTTTGCCTTTATCCTAATTCAATTCAATCCAAAGAAAACCTAAAATCTTGCTCTGACACTATGCATATTGTATACTCTAATGTTATTAAATTACTCTAAAGAAAGCTCAAAACCTTCACTTAGTTTTGCCTTGGTATACTAGCAATGCTAATCTAAAATTCTTTCATAAAAAGTATTGCTCTAGCAATTTAATACACTTACATTACTTGCATTATTTGCTTATACTCAAAATTTTATCATCATCAAAAAGAAAAAGCTTGTTGACTCGAGGATTAATTTTGATGAATACAAAATATTTCAGTATATATTTTGATACTAATAGATTATTAAAATATATATTAAGAATATTTCAGGAAGCTAAGATCATTCTCAAAAAGATTCACGGAGATGTCTGAGTAAGGAGCCAAAGAAAGCAGATTGAAGAAGCTATACCATAAGAAACTAAGTAAAAAAAAATCAAGAGCTGACTGCAAGCCTTAAAGAGTTAACTCTTGTACGCAAGATTCAATTAGCACAGTCTACAAGTAGATTTCTATAAAGTATGAGTTAACTCTCTCAAATAAGATAGAAAGTTAAAATTTTTAGTCTAAAGCTCAAGTCGACCCTAACTCTTCGAGTCGACCCTTGATCAACTCCATGTCAACCCTTAACAGCTGACCTGACTCTCTCAGAAAAGCTAGAGAGTCATATTTTTCACTAAATCTTGAGTCAATCTCAATTTTTCTTGAGTCAACTTCAAGTCATCTTGAGTTGACCCCTACTTGATTCGAGTCAACTCGACTACACGCTGATAGCTATAATAACTAGTTTTTTAGAAGTTGTAGAAATGTGTAGAATAGGTATAATGGCTAGTTTTTTATTTCTAATGGCTAGAAATCTATTTTTGGATATTCTAAGATGATTAAATGGCTACCAAATATATTGAAGAAGACTGAGAAGAGAAAATCCAAAGAATATTAAGTGTGCATTCAAGAGAAAGTTCTAACTTTCCAACCACCAAAATCTTAAAGTCTTTAGTGATTTTCAGAAGAAGAAAGCATTCCTTCCAAAGCTTTCTCAAACAAAATTCTTACGAGCTTCAATCACATTTAGTTTTGCTCTTTAGGAGCTTTTTTATTTATGCTTGAAATTATATTTTTTTCTTTCTACTATACTTAAGTTTCAATTGGGATTAAAACTTTGAAAAAGGTCCATCCAAGTCTTGAATTAGAGTATATTATTATGTAAGCCTAGGAGTGGCTTAAAGGGATAATTTTGGTTGATTTTTATTGAGAAAATTAACTTGATTTTGACTATAAGCCTAAAAAAATGAACTGTAATATAGGAAAGATTATAGTGAAATTCTCAAGAGTTGCTTGGAAAATATATGTAAGTGCTGGATTTAGCACTGTACCACTATAAAACTTGTATTTCTTTATGCCTTGGCTATTCTTTCCTTTGCCCTCTTTTACATCTTTATATCTTAGTTACATTGCATTGCTCTCACTTTACTATTGTGTCATATAGTTTAAATTCTATACATATTAAGCTTTAAATTTTTAAAAAATCTAATTCATCCCCCCTCCTTCGATTATCTATCTGGGCAATACATTGTAATAGATGCTTCCATTGAAAAATTATGCATCCACTCAATTTTCTTCTATCATAATAAATTTGATTCTTTCTTTCTAATACAAACTGTCAAATTAGTTGACATGAGATTTAATGATATCTCTATCTATTCTTAACCTTGGATATCAGTGCTCTCTTTGTTCCCTAATTTGAGATTGTGAAAGAAACATCCAAAAACTATTTATGGGCACTACAATTATGTCCACAGGAAGTTGACCCATGATCCTACTCAGATCCAAATCAAATCTACATTTTATGGATTGGAGCCAGATTATACATGGATCTGACCTAACTCGAATGATTGATTGGGTCAAAAAACTTGATCATGGACTTGATCCAATCCAATCCAATCTTCTATTAAATTGGGTCTGGATCAAATATCAAAATTCAATCAAAAAATTAGATCGGATCAAGATCACTTAGGATCCGATCTGACCTTACCTATTTATACTCCTAGGGGGCAGCAGAGAGGTGGAGAGGAGGCAAGAGAAAATCTAAGAGGTGAGAAGGATGTGAGGAGGCAACATGGAGGAGGCTGAGGATGGAGAGGACTTGAGAGGAAAGTGGAGAGGTAAGGAGGCGATGGGGAGATGGGAGGAGGTGATGGGGAGATGGGAGGAGGAGGTGATGAGATGGGAGGAGCAGTTCTAAAGATGCCACCACCTCCTTCCCTAAGGCCTTTCTAATCACAATACAATGGATTAGGGAATATGGATCTAGCTGGTGGGATAGGCATAAGAAAGTAATAATTGAAATTATGAAGGATGCATAAAATAGTAAAATTATAAATTATATAATATATAATATATTTATTAATTTAAAACTTGTATAATCAAACTCAATCAGGCCCAAGTCAGGTCGATATAAATCCGAGCCTAGTCAATTTAAAAAAAAAAGCTAGGTGTTCAGGTTTGACTTGATCCGTTGGACTAAAAAATGAGGCCCAAGCCTATTTTAAAGGTGTCGAGCTTGGGCAGGTTACCTAGATTTTGAGCAAATTTAGTCACTAGAGAAGGACATTGATGGCTATTAAAGGAAGATCTAGTGAATGAGGATGTTGGAAAGGGGGTTCATAGTGGGAAGGGGACGGTGGAAAAGGGTTTTATGGTCGGAAGAGGATGGTGGGAAGGGAGCATCATAGTGGGAAGGGGCAATGGAAAGGGGATGGAGAGAAAAAAATTTAGTTATATATATATATATATATATATATATATATATATATATATAATATTGGGACTGTTCGATTTTAGCAGGTCATGGCTTCTCTACCTATGAGCAGAGCACGTGGTGGGCAGCAATTGTTTTTCTTATTTCCTACATTTTCGGTTCCATGGGTATACCATATCTATAAGAAGTTTTCTTAATAAAGAAGATGTTTTTCTTTTTTTTATGTGTTGGATTACTATATATTTTTTTAGAAAACATCAAATAGACCTTAAGAAAAAATATTCTTATGCTACAATGCGCACTCTTTAATTGTGTTGTAGACTTTTTTCTCACATCAAAGGTTTTTCCGGCACTGTTTATGTTTTTGCATCTCAAGATTAAAAAATAAAATTCAATTCATGTAGTTCTTTCTCTAACTTCTTTAGGTTTCTCAATTATGACATTTCATTTATGATGTTTCAACTGGTTGAGGACAAAACTGAGGAAAATAACTACAAATATTGGCTTTGTCTTTAAAATTTATTGCTTTTGAATTTTAATCAATATATGCAATGTTTATAAAGATTAGTATTCCTTTCTCTCTCTCAATTATTTGGATGAATTAAAAATATTTTTGAATGAAAATTTAATTTTATTTAAATTTAGTGATTTTATATTATTAATAATTATATTTTAGCTATAAAAGAAAAGTAGATTCTTTACTCCAATTGCAAAGTTGAATTAGTCCAACTCAAACCTTATATTAGTGTTGCATTTGAGTCACACTTAAGTCTAACTCAATTGAAAAAATTTATTGGTCAGAAATCCTTTTCTTGAACTCACCTAATGACCTAACCCAACTCAATCGACTGATAGGTATGTTTCCATTCTATTTCATAACTTGAGTATGAGATCGGTTAGAATTGGAGGTATGTATGCCCTTGTTCAACCCAATCATTTGAGCCCTATAATCACATCAATAAGGATGGTAGTTGAGTGGATTTTTTTGGATATCTGATTCATTCCAAATCTTAATAGGATCTATTTAGTAATATCCTATGGTAGTGTTTGATGATCTAAATGAGATCATCATTTTAATCTAAAATCATCAGTGATCCAAATTCTATGGTGATCTCTGATCATCAATGATCTCAGATCACTGTATTTGGTAAGACATAGTTCAATTATTAAAGATCCCTAGGTATTCACAAATAACCTATTTGATATTCTATAAAAATTCAAGATCATTGATTATATAATACTAAAACTATCTGAAATATATTCTATAAAAATATATTAATTTCTATTGTATAATTAATATTTTTATTTATACTTATAATATGTTATTTATTTTGATTAGAAAAATAAGACAAATAAAAGTAATATAGTAAATACTTTTATTATATAAATATAAAATATAATAAAATATGTTTATTCTAATTTAAAATTATCATTGAATCATAATATGATAATAATATTATTAATAATATATTATATATCATAAATATAATATAATATCAGATATATAATATTGATATAATATATTAATGATATATTGATATATCAATTTTTTTCACTAGATAGAGGGGTATTTTGGTCCATATATTTTAGTCTGAGATCATTATCTAAGGGTGATCTTATATTTCCGACCTCAACAATGGGTTTTCCATCACTAGATTAGTGGATGATTTAAGAAGTGGGATGATTTGAGATTACTGCCATGTAAGATCACTATAGTACAAACAAATATAATGATCTTATCACCTTTGATCTTGGTAGATCATCCCATATCAAATGCCTTCTATAGGATTTGAATAGATTTGAAATTTGAAATTAAAATCCATTCAAATTTAAAATTTGCTATTCAGATATCCACTATTTGAACACGATTATATAAATGATTTGAAGCCCTATAATCCAGTCAATAGGACTGAGAGTTGAGTGGATTTTTTTGGATATTTGATCCATCTTGAATCTTGATAGAACCTCTTTAGCAACATCAGGATGGATTTGGGATTTAAAATTAAGCCAATACAGATTTAAAATTTGCCTTCAGGTATCCACTATTTGAATATGATTATATATATATATAATAAATTTTTATAATATAGATTATATATATAATAAATTTTTATAAAAGTATATTATAATAAAAGGATGAGAGGATTGAAGGCCAAACCATTGGATGACCTAATCACCACCGCAGCCAATAAGGTACCATCCGGCTGTGCTTTTAAATTGATTGATAACATATTTTTTCTTTATGCTCTTGTGCATAAACACCAACATAAAACGCCATCGTCTAGGCTTCTCTATTCGGTCGCTTCACAACTCCCACCCAATTGAGATGCCTGAGGATGGAAAAAAATAGAAGAAATATCGGAGATAAATATAGAAAAAATCGATGAAAACAAAGGAAAGGCAGAAAAAATTGAAAGGTTCAATTTTTTTCCTTTTCGCTTCCTTTTCCTTTCATTTCATTCTTTTTTTCGGAGTTCTATGAGGAAGAAGAGCACCTCAGGGAGATTGAAGGGTTTCTTAGGTTCTGGTTGGGGTTACATGGGATTTTATGCGAATGGTGGCGGTGTGAGTTGGTCCCTTGATGTTTGTTTGGTAGAATAGTCCTTTGAGGTTTTGAGAGCTTAATCTTGGCAAAAGCATGATATTTTAGAGGGCTTGGGGATTTTTGATCGAAAAGATTCTTCTTTGGCTACAAAATTTCTCTCCCTATGATAATATAAAAATGATACCAAATTATACCAATTTTAAATGGGTTAATCGGACTAATTCGGGTACCTGTCGGGCATGCCCAAATTTGGGATTTTTCTTGGTTAATATGATTTTAAACGGGTTCGGATACGGGTAGAAAAATTTTTACAGATATCCTATCCATTGCCATCCCTGAAGCCAAGTTGAATCAGCATCAACCCTCAAGTGGTGGATTGGACATAGAGTAGATAGTAATTAGCTCTAAATCCACAATTTAGGGGTTGGGTTGAGAGCAACCTACTCTAACCCAATCTCTAGATGTCCAAAATCTAACCCAACATAACCAACCCGATTTTGAGTTGATATTTCTCTAACTCAACCCAACCCCCCCCATCATAAGCTAAATTTGGTTTTGGTTGAGTTGGCCAGATTTAGTTGGGTTATGTTATATTAACTAGACTAAAACGGGTTAATAAAAAG
Source organism: Elaeis guineensis (assembly GCF_000442705.2). NCBI lineage: Eukaryota > Viridiplantae > Streptophyta > Magnoliopsida > Arecales > Arecaceae > Elaeis > Elaeis guineensis. Next base: position 7,804,906 of record NC_025995.2, read on the forward strand.
GTTTGCAATATTTTTATTTTATTTTTAGATACAATAGAAGGCAAAGCCTTGCTGTCTTACAAAACTAACACTGAGTTTCAGTTGATAACATATACTGTAGTGGCCAAGAAAGCCAGTCCCCCTTCTGCATGCTTGGCTATCTAATCTGTTGCTTGGTTTTATTGAATTGAGATCTCGATTGTTCATAAACTCTAATTATATACTTATTTATAATATAGTAAAAATTAAAAAAATATAATTTATTTATTTATTATATGTTCAAATGGGTTGATTAAGTTGGGTTAGATTAGGTCAGAATGGATTCGGGTTAGATTAGCATCCAAATCCAACTTAAGCTTTGACAATCGCAAAAGGTTTAGCCGGGTTGGTTCAATTTGAGTCAAACCCAACCGATCAAACTTTTTAGGGATTTGAGCTGATCTCCCACCGGATCCAACCCATTTGCAGGCTGCTGCCCGACGTACAAATCGTGCTTCGGATACAAGCCAGAGAGGAGCTTCCGCGAGACCTGCCCCTGGCTCTCCGCTCTCTCTCCGTGTCGCCTCAGGTATTCTTTTTTATCTTTCTCGTCCTGTCTTTTCTCTCTCTATTTTTTTTCTCTTTTTTCTCTTTTCTTTGGAAGCTTCGAGGATTACAGTTCATCTTCCTTGGGAGAAAATTGTTTGGTCTTCTTTAAAATTGGATAGTAATCGTGATTGAAATAAAAGATGGGTGCTTGCGAGCGGATAATTCTGACTGTCTATTCGGAAATATGCATCAATCCTTTCTGATCCGTGCATCCGATCTTGTGACTTCGTGGTCAGAATCCGTAAAAGAAATAGAGAAAAACAACGTGAGATGATGTCTAGATGTTGTTTTCCCTCTTGTTTGAAGGCATTCTTACTGTCCATGTATTGCTGCATGACTCAAAAGGATATATGCAGTGTTTTTTTTTCCCATCTGGCTGGTTCCTTTAGTCTTATAGGGCACTATTTGGTGGGAAAAATTGCTCTTGTTTTCTGTCTTAGATGGGGAAGGGGAGAATTAGGATTAAAAATCTTCTTCAATGTAATGTTCACTTCTAACAATAAAGTACGTTTTTCTAGCCCTTCAATTAGGAATTTTTTGTTTTTTTAGACGATCATTTGGGAATGTTTCTTGAGGAAAAATTGTTTGATTTGGATTGCCTGCTCAAATTCATGTATTGCTTGTTGATTGCTTCCCTGAACTTGTACATGTACAGTTCTAAAATTGGGATTTTCTTACAAGTTAGGAACTAAGGAAGTCGACACTTTGCAGCAAAAAAGGCTTGTACAGTTTTAATCTGAGTATTGATCAAGTCTATTCAGAATTTCTGGATTTTAACAATTACATTGGAAGAGATTACTGTATTAGTTTGCCAGATGCTACATTGGTTTTGTGGAGCCAAGATTCAAGATTATGATATGTATTGGGAAGTTGGAATCTAAGGCTAGGCGAAGCTTCATTGACTTTTTGGATTGCAATTCAGTCCTAAGGAAAAAAATGAAGAGAAAGGAAGACATGATAAGGAAAAGAACAAGAAGAAACAGAGATGCATAAAAGACAAGGGAACACCTGAAAAGGATAAACACCTACTATTGTTCCGATGGTGAACAAAAAGCAATACACCCATATTGTGTTCTTTGAAGGAGCTAAGTTTTTCTAAATCTACTTGACTTTGATGTAATAAAAACTTAATTTCCTAAAATAAAGAAGATTGAAAGATCTCTTCCAACCACATCCTAAATAAAAAGGAATAGGATATGTATGCGGCAAAAACACTTCTTCCCTTAGATAACCTTCATTATATGTTCCAACTTTGCATGCTAAGATATCTCTCTCATCTGAGACCTTCTTGAAGAAGAAATGGAAGAGAGAAAGTATGCGACGCCTTATAATTCTTTCAGCACCCCATTATAGGCAGCCAGATCTCCCCACTTTGTTTGAAGTTGATTAAAAACACATAAAATTGGGGAATCAAGGGTCATATGAAAACTGCCAGTGACTATAAATCAGCCGTTCTGGACCTTAACTTATTGTTAAAGTGAACCAATGTAAAAATGCATTGCTATTGTTTCAGACATCAGTGGTTATTATGATTCCAATGGGGAAAAGTAGGGGAAGAAAAAAGAAAACATGAAGAAGAAGAAGGGGGAGAGAGTGAGAAAGGGAGAGAGTACCTTGTGGCCGGTGTTGTAAATGAAGCAGGCAGTTCATGGGACAGGGAGAGGGGAGAGTGGTCCGGCCAAAACCAGCCCTAATCTTGGATAATGAGCCGGACTTATCTTAAATATAAAAAACCGGCCAGTTCAAGTACAATTTTTTTGGGGTTGGTGGGTTTCCATTTCAAAAGCCCTTGTGATGGAAATTGGACGAGCTTCTGCTTTCCTTCTGCTACTAGCCATCTCCCTCCCTCTCCATCGCCCCCTGCCGGGCCCCCGCCATTGCCGGACCACCACTGGAACTGGCAGGTCCACCATGTCGGGTACTCGCTCTCATTTGCTAGTTTTTCTTTTTTTTTTTCCTTTTATTTTTAGGCTTGAACGTATTATAATTTACCTTTTGCTGGAGAATTTTAATGGAATTCTTGAAATTGAGTGTATATTGTGACCCATTCCATGAGGTGCAAGGAGGTAGAGATTTTTTTTTTTAAAAAAAAATGTGTGCTTGCGCTGGTTATTCTGATGTAGGTTTTTAATAGATTCTTTTTCTTTTATTTTTTCCAGAGAAGATGTTTTCTTGTATCTTGTTTGTGTGTATTCTGCCCCATGTTTTTGTTTTTTTAAAGAAATACATATATATCCTTTTGGTCAATCCATGTAATGACATGACTAACTGTGCTTGGCAACAGGTCATTTCCTACCTGGAATCTGGTGTGGCTATTGCTGTTGTTGAACTCGTCATATATGTACTGATAGTGAAGTTGAAATCTTTATTCATTCGAAGCACGTTTCTGCAATTTTTTTGGCTATATTGAGGTCAGTCCTGGAAAAAAATTGAGCTTGTTGATCAAAAACACCAAGAATTGGATTGCTTTTATTGGGTGTTGCAATATTGTTTTTTGTTTAGAATGGCCCACTGTCGCCGAACTCTTATGGCATGTTTGCAGTTTGGAGCTATAAATCAAAGAAGGTTGGTTCGTTATGAGCTTTTTAATCGCTTCTGTACTTATTCACCGGAGCTGCCTGATTGGTTTAAGTTCCCGCAGGGTGAGCAGTCTTGTGTGGATTCTAATGATGATTTTGTGCTCCCAACCAAATTAGAGTTTTTGGAAGATAGTGTGAGTAATAGGACTCATGATTGCAGAACTGATGTTAGAGTTGTGTCTCATGATAGCAAGGATGTTGATCTCGATGATATTAGTAGGATTTTAAAATCTAAGTTTACATCTCCTGAGGCGGTCTTTGCAGCACTTGATCATTGCTCTGTCAAGATCTCGGAAGGTTTGGTCAATACAATTTTGAAGAGGTTTAGCAATGACTGGGTTCCTGCATTTGGTTTCTTCATATGGGCTGGTACTCAAATAGGCTACAAACATTCTTCTGATTCTTATGACATGATAGTTGACATTTTAGGAAAATCAAAGCAATTTGATGTGATGTGGGGATTGATTGATGAGATGGTTCGGCTAGGGGGGTTGGTCTCAGTAACAACCATGACAAAAGTGATGAGAAGGCTTGCTGGAGCCTGTAGATGGAATGAAGCCATAAAGACATTTCACAACATAGAGCAGTTTGGTGTTAAGAAAGATACTTTAGCCATGAACATTCTGTTGGACACCTTATGTAAGGAGAGGAGTATTAAGCATGCGATACATGTCTTTCTGGAGCTGAGGAATGAGATACCTCCTAATGCGAGTAGTTTTAATGTTATAATTCATGGGTGGTGCAAAGCACGGAAATTAGAAGAGGCTTGGCAGACAATGAAGGAAATGAGAAAATTTGGTTTTAATCCTTGTGTGATTACATATACTAGTCTGATTGAAGCATATTGTATGGAGAAGAATTTCAGGATGGTTGATGCTATTCTTGATGAGATGCACACCCATGGATGTCCTCCAAATATTGTGACTTATACTATCATAATGCATGCTTTAGGGAAGGCAAAAGAAACCCATGAAGCTTTGAAGTTTTTTGACAAGATGAAGAAAGATGGTTGCACACCTGACACTTCATTCTATAACTCTTTAATTTATATAGTAGGTAGAGCAGGAAAACTATGTGATGCCAATGTCATATATGAGGAGATGTGCAAGAAGGGAATCTCTCCAAATGTAAATACATACAATACCTTGATTTCAACTGCCTGTGATCACTCCCAAGAAGAGAGTGCTTTGAAGCTACTTCTGAAAATGGAGGAAAGCTCATGCAAGCCCAACATTAAGACCTACACCCCCTTGCTGAAACTATGTTGTAAGAAAAAATGGACGAAAATCCTCTTGTATTTGTTGGCACATATGTTTAAAAAGGACATTAGCCTTGACCTGAGCACCTATACTCTTTTAGTACATGGTCTATGTCAGAATGGAAAGTTAGATAAGGCAAGCCTGTTTTTTGAGGAAATGGTGTCAAAAGGTTTTATTCCTAAAGAACACACGTACGATATTATGATCAGGGCACTGGAACGGGGGAATATGGAAAGAGCAAAGGCAAAGGTTCAACAATTGATGGTGCAGGCGCAAAGCATGAAACAATCTGGTCATCATTTTATGGCTAAACATCAGATTGGATGAAGTCCAATTTAATTGCTATGATAGATTTCTCTGGTGTGCAAGTAGGTTCCATCTTTTTCCACCATGCTATGTAGAACCTTTATCTCTTATTTTCATCCCATGTTTCACCTATCTGTCTCATGATACTGAAGAATGTTGCAGTATATGAGAAAAATGTCCATCTCAGTACATCAATTGAGAAAAGGCCAGTGCATTTCTCTATTCAATTTATCATCTATCACATATGCTCAAAGTACTCATTCAGAGTTACTCTATTTTATCTTTTTATCTTTCTCATCATCTATTTTTCTCTCTTTATGTTTTTTCTCTCTTTTTCTTCTCTTTTATAAAGCTTCGATGGATTACAATTTACCTTCTTTTCGAGAAAATTGTTTGGTCTTCTTTAAAATTGGATATTTATCATGATTTCCATGCGAGTTGAGGAACAGGTATCTATTGAAATCAAAGATGTGTGCTTGTGAGCTGATAATTCTGATTGTCTTTTGGGAAATTTAGATCTATCCTTTCTGATTGGTGCATGTGATGTTATGATTTTGTGCTCAGAATCCAAAAAAAAAAAAAAACAACAACAACTACAACAGATGAGGTCAAGATGTTGTTTTCACCCTTGTTTGAAAGCATTCTTACCATCCATGTATTGCTGCACGACTCAGAAGGAGATATGCATGGTTTTTCCCATTAGATGAAAATATCTGGTTGGTTTCTTTTTATTGATAGAGGGCACCGCTTGGTTGGAAAAATTGCTCTTGTTTTCTGTCTTTGCTGGGGACGGGGAGAGTTAGGGAGAGATCTTCTTCAATATAATGTGCTTGCCTAACAATTAAGTAGGTATTTTCGGCCCTCCAATTTGGATTTTTTTTTAATAATAATAATAAGCATGTGGGAATTCTGCTTGAGGAAAATTGCTTGATTCATATTGCCTGCTCAGTTCTTTTACTCTATTGCAGTTAATAGAGTCAGAATGATTATGAATTTGTAATCATTTAGCAAAGGCCAGAAGTTCAGGCTGACTGAAATTTTAGGTCCACTTTCATCATATCATCACCCTGCTGACAGTTTTTTTTTTTAATATTACTTTCTCCAAGCATGCTTGAATCTTTATTTGATTTTGAATACCACATGTTAAGAATTCTAACATGATTAATCCATTATCTTTATTTATCATTGTTGTTATCCAAGGGTGTGAGCTATTCTCTTCCTAAATTAGAAAACTTAATATCTTCATTTCCATATTTTATTTGAACTAGGCATATTCTCTGGGATCTGCATATTGAGATGGTTTGTTTCTACTTTGTTTTTAAGCATTTTGGGTTCATTCAGAAATGAAGCGGGCTGCCCCATGGGAACAGTCACACCCAGTATCTTCTGATGATTCTTCAGACTCAGATTCTGATGATGATAAAATGGCTAGCTCAAAGCATAGCACCAGAAATGGAGGTTCTCAATCATCCAAAGATATCAAGCCAGAAGGTTTGCATTCTTGGTGCTTTGATCTATTCCTTGCAGCTTCTGAAATGGTCCTTTCTGCTTCATCGTGAATTTAAGCATTGTAGATTGTTACTTAGAGGAGCAATAGCTTTTCTCTAGTTTTAGAAGTTATTATAGGAAACATCAAACTTATTTACAGATGGACAAATCCTTGGTTTTCTTTTTATGTTGTTGGGTTTTTTCTGTAATTGTTCTAATATTTTAATTGAGAGGCCTCCAATATTATTTAGAATTAACACTCTGGACTATCCTCTTTTTGAGCAAAAATTTTGGTTGAAACTACCATTATTAATGCAAAAGGAGCTGAGATACAATGTAAATAAAAACAAAAAAGAGGAGAAACATGTCAGGTGGTACGCAAAGGGACACCTATGATATAAATAAAAGAAAAGAGAAGAGATAAAAACCTGGAAGGTGCAAAGCAGGACCCCAAGAAAGGCAAATTATACAGAAAAAGCTTCAGGGCGGTGCCTATTTCTAATTGACTGGACCAGTTATCCTATTCATGTTGCCTGTTGCCTCTTCTTAAGGGCCCATTCTTTGGTGGATGATGTCATTAGAAAGTTGGTCAACTTTTTAATTGACCAACTTACTTGTGGTTAATAAATTATTTTTCTAAAGATAGCATTTACCCATGCAATGGGGAAAACTCTTATTCATGTAGGAGATGGGTAAGTCATTTTCTCACTAGCTGGAAAAGTAATCTTTTTATTTTGGTCCTAAAATACTTCTAATCCTTTAATAATAATATAATAATAAGGATATAATACATACTAATATATTATAATAATATATAATATATTATCTAAATTATATTATATATTATTATACATTATATATGATATAATATAATATAGTTATCACATAATAATATGTTATTATTATAATATATGTTATTATTGTTATTATAATATATTATTATATTATATTATATTATACTATATACAATATTACAATATAATATAATATGTAATCTATATTATGTTATATTATTTATATATTATGATATGTTACATTATATGCATGTAATATAATGTACTATAATAAATTACATTGTAGGAAGTATGCATTGATCTTAGCAGCTTACTTGGGATAGTAGTATTGTGAAAGAACATGGGTGATATATTTTGGAGCCATTTTCTAATGCATAAAAGAACATTGATAAATTATTTTTCTATCTAAATGTTGCTTGGAAAACATTTACCTAGGAAAATACATATTCTTAGGTAAGTTTTTTTATCCTTCAAAGAAGGGCCCTAATGGCTTGCACCATGCTTTATTGTTTGTTCCTCTGCTTTTTTTTTTATCCTTCTAACAGTATGTATCATGCATGGTGCTTGCTGCCTGCTTCCCTGAACTTGTAGCTATACAGTTCTAAAATTGGGATTCTCTTGCAAGTTAGGAACTAAGTAAGTCCATGCTTTGTAGCAAAAATGTGTCACGCCATATAATTGTTTTAGCATCCCATTGTAGGCACCCAGATCTCCCCATTCTGTTCAAAGTTGGAAAAAAAAAAAAAAAAACACACATAAAATTGGAGAAGCATGGTCCTGTAAAAAGTGACAGTGACTATAAATCAGTGGTTCTGGACCTTAACTTATTCTTAAAGTGAGACAGTTGTTGCCCAAAAACTTGTTAAGTAAGGGCTCAAAATACTAGAACTCTTATTAGGCTGAAATTCTACCCAAAACATGGTGTATATTTACTGCTGAAATGTGAGTTTCTGTTCCTCCATGTTGGCTATGTCTTATTGCAAACCAGTGCCCGCTATTGCTTCTTGTGATGCATCATCAGGCTTCCTTAATTGGTTTTTGGAGCATTTGGTTGATTTTGACAGAACCCTTCTCATACCACTTGACCTACCATCCAAACTGCTCAATCTGCTTGTAATTTCATAACCCAAAGTCATTTCCTTGTTGTTTCTTCCTTGTAATTAGATCTGATCATGGGCTGGGCTTGGGCCCAGAGAATGTCAAATTTTACATAAGCTCAGCCCGAAGCCCGATTAAAAATGAATAGGGTTTAGGCCCGAGGCCCGGCCTGTGATCAGCTCTACTTGTAATTAAAGGGATGCATGGTCCCATGATATTGGTTTGTTACTTCTGTAGAAAGTTGTTGGGAAAATGGTAGATGGTTATGGTTATTGTTTATTGGAATTTTTTCTCTTTTTTTTCTTTTGGGAGCAACTAGGCGGCCACACCTAGCCTTCTGCACCTTCCTTCTATGACCTAGGATTGGTTAACAGGACCATAAAAATTGAGGTGTGACCAAAGACCAGAGCTTCCAGTTTCTCAAATACTTCCGTTTCTGATCTGCCCTCGAGACCCCATGTTCCACCATAGCAGCTCGTAACAATTTTCATAGCAACAGTTCGCCCTGATTTGACATCCTTTATTAAGAATTCCTAACTTTGAGCATAAACTGCTATACCCTTGCGTGAAACCTCCTCTCAGAAACGTAGTGCCTACAACCCTGAAGAAAATGGAGCCCCATATCTACAAGGTAGTCCGCCCAAAACTTGCTGCAGGCATGTAGTATGCAAGTTCATTGAGGGACATTTCCTTCAACATGAGTGTCCATCTCCTCCCCTACTGAAAATCCTGACCTCTGACAGGATTCAGAACCCACTGTAAATACCCACAGGAATAGTTCCAGATTTGTAATCTTTATTCCAAGCCACCTTTGGTGAGCAAATATCTTATAATACATAGTTCATGGAATGAAAAATCTGATGACAGTCCTTTCCTGTGCTTGAGCCCTGCCATGTCGACTGTAATTTCCAGACCAGATAAACCACTATTAGATCCAGGGCTCCTGTTTCAGTATTTGAAATTCTACCATCTCTGTTTGGTCCAGAAAGAGTTAAATATGATTGCTTGTCAACTGACCTGGAAGTGCCACTTATATGGCTTCCCAGTATTCCAACAAAATCGCAATGTAAGAACAGATGATTTACAAAACATGCATCGATGAACTCACAATGTAAGAAGAGCCAGAAAACATGCAATATCTGTATCCATTTTCTAGATCCTATTCCTTGAATTATATATAGTGAGAATACAGTTAGCAATCGGAAGTCAAGCCATGTAAACACCTTGGTTACTAAAGGAGGGCCAGCCAATCAAAATAAAATGGATGGCTTTCCCACAATTTAGAAACAAATAAAAAGAAACTGATAGTTAACTCCTGGAGTTAAATCTCGAACATCTGGTATAATTAGCATTATTTAGTTCCACATGAATCACCACTTGCTTGAAATAAAACTGAAGTTTCGTCCACCAAATTGTCTTCTAATACTAATATAAATTGTTCCCATTATACTCTTTAGGGCTGTTCTTTTGTGGATAAATATCATGAAAAATTGGTCAACTTGCCCATTGACCAACTTACCAATATTCTCTCGCTTCTCTAAGTGGGTAAATCATTTTCCCATGGATAACATTTACCTATGAAATGGGGAAAAAGTCTTATCCACTTGGAAGGTGTGCAAGTCATTTTTCCATCAATTGAAAAAATAATCTTTTTATTTTATTCCTAGTATACCCCTAACCCAATAATAATAATATAATATTATCTTATATATAATATAATATTATATTATTATTGGACGATAATATTTTATTATTTTAATATAATATATGATTATAATAATATATGTTATAGTATAATATCTTATTTTATTATTATAATAAAATATAATATGATGTAATAATATATTATTTAATATATCTTAATATTATATCGTATATTATTTTAGCATATATAATATAATTTATTATATTATATTATATGTATAAAATATATTATCTATATTTATGAATATATATTATATAATATGGGGCAGACTTAGGTTAGGTCAATCGGATTTGGACTCAGATCAGATCAAAATTGGATAATGAGGGTTCTATATCGATAATCCAAGCCATTAGATCTGATTTACTACCTCAAAATTGCTTGCATATCAAAAATTATATGATTTGAAGACTTCTAGCCTATGCATTAAGTGATCAAAAAATACATCTAATTCAAATTTAGGCTGTCCAATTTTTGACTATTTAATGCATAGGTTAGAGATCTCCAAATCATATGATTTTTTGCATGCAAGTAGTTTTGAGGTAGTAGATTACATTCAACAGCTTGGATCATTAATGTAGGACTTCTATTATAGAGTTTTGATCTGACTGGATCCGAGTCCAAATCCGATCTATCTGATTTTAGTCTGGCTCTATATAATATTATATATTATAACATATAAAATATAATATAATTTAATATATTATATTATTATATAATAATATTTATATAATAAAGGATAATATGAAAAATATGGATAGATCTTAGCAACTTATTCAGAAAACTAGCAATGCAAAAGAACATGGATAACTTATTCTCGAGTCATTTTTCAATGCATAAAAGAACATGGTAAATTATTTTTCTGTTTGAATGTTGCTTGAAAAACACTTATCCAAAAAAATACAGATTCCTGGATCAGTTTTTTACCCTCAAAAGAATGGACCCTTAGTTTAACTTTAATTTACTAATCTATATTGAAGTCAAACTGTTGTTTCTCTATCCCATACAAGATCAAAGGGCTTTAAAAAAATACCTGAACTTTTGAATCGTTAGCAGTAAAATCTGAAAACAAACCTATAACTGAGCCAAAAAACCATTTCTTGCAAGTTCATTCAAGCATCTCGCTTGGAAAAGAAAATAATATTTAACCATCTTTTAGGTCATCAAAACCAACCAACCAAAATTTTATATCTGAGCGAAACCTCCCAGCATATTCCACAAGTTAAAAAATTAGTCTCAATATCAAAGTCCTTTGCTCAAATTCTTGGAGTTCCTTCTTTCATTTTTGGGTTCTGAGACTTTGGCCACAAAATACCTCCATCAAAAGAAATCCATCTTAGAAAACTAGTATGAAGTCTTCACTCGTCAACATGCACGCAGGTTCAAACTTTTTGAGTGCAGCAAATATAGCAGCATACCAGGTAGACTCCAAATTGACTGTCTTCAATATCATCCATTTAAAGATTGAAAACCAAATGAAAAGGGGGAAAAAACAGGGTGCTCCCTCTGCTTCCCCTCCAAACATTCCTGCATTTCCATGCTTAAGCTTCCCTTCTGAACATAAACATTTCTCCATGCTTGAATGCCTTGATATCACTATTTTTTTGGTGTAACCAATTTTTTAGCTCGAACTTCCTTGTGGTACTTACCTCCCTGTTGCTCTGGTCAAAACAGAGTAGCAAGGAGGAGAGAGAAGTGATGTAGGAAGATATCTAGCCTTGGAATTCTGAGATTTACCTGATGCCATTGTGGTTTTTTGGGAATGAAATAAGGAAGAGGTCTGAGAGTGATGGATGAAAGGGAAATTTGATGTCATAAGTTGACTGAAAAACAGATGCACTGGTTATACAGGCATGGGGACCAGGCCTAGGTGAGTAGGCATGTTGGTTAGCATCTCCTTGTTCTTCTTCTATTCTTACACATTTTTGTCTATCCTTTTGCATAAATAGAGTTGTTGGTTAGCATCTCCTTGTTGGTTAGCATTTGTTGATATAGCTTATCTATTTAATCCAGTTCAAGGTTTTAAATCCCATAGGATGGAGGTGTCCTATTTTTCCATGGAGCAGGACACCACGCTGTCTCATTCCATCTCAATAGTAGTCCTGATTGTGCATCCTGATAGATATCTTCCTTCTCTATCCCCTTCTTTTTTTTCATTCATTCATTCTTTTTTCCCTTTCCTTCTTTTCGTTCTAATTCTTCTACCTTCCTTTCTTTCCTTTTTTCTCTTTCTTTTTCTTATCCCTTCTTTTTTCTTTCTTTTTCTTATCCCTTCATTTCCTTCTTTTTTTTTTCTTGTTCTTCTTCTTTCTCTTTCCTTTCTTCCTTTCTTCCTTCTTTCCTTCCTTTCTGTTCTTCTTCCTTATTTTCTTTCTTTCTTTTTCTGTCATCGTCTTTTCTTTCACTTTTTTCTTTTTCTTCATTTTCTTTTCTTTTTTTCCTCTTTCTTCGTCTCTCCATGTATACATTAGTTTTAGAGTCTCAACGCCATCCAGATTCCATTTTCTCACAGGATGGGATGAGATGTCAGGACACCCCCCATCCTACGGAGACGTAAAACTTTGATCCAGTTATCGAATACTTTTTCTAGTAAAAAGCTATTGCAAGTAGCGAAGGAGGATTTTCTATAGCTTCAAATACTTTTTTTGGTAAACAGTCATTGTGAGTAGTGAAAAGGGATTTTCTTGAAGGTTGTAGGTCCATGGTGTGAAGAAGGTTTCTTTTGAAGGTAGCAGGCCTATGGCATGAAAAAGGGTCTTTGGAGTAGAGATGTCAGATGTGATTTATTTTCTGTCATGTGCATAGGTTTATGGGTAAATGACATATATCATCTTTGAATACTGCCTGGGTGGTCTGCATTCTCCTAGCACCCAGGCAGCCTGCCCATGCAGCTAGCAGAGCTTTTGACAACACTGGATGCAAGGTGGCTAACTGTTTGCATTTACTTGCAACTTTGAAGGGAGCACTTTAAGTAATTGTTGCTTTGAAGTTAACTGTGACTAACAAGCTAGATCTCCCTACCCACGCCCCTCTCATTTCTAGAAGGTCATAAAATCTGTTTAATCTGTTGATGGAACCTTCTGGAACTCCTAGCCTTTCTCATCAACCCCATATTTTATGGGAAAGGTCTTAGATAGTGATTGATTCCACACCGCCATACTTCCACTCGCACATGCACATGCATGCACATAGATACCTCCTTGCTGATCTGTCCAATTAATTTTGGCCTGGATTTTTAGCACTATAAAGTGGCATTTTGTCATGTCATTAACCACTTTCCTTTTACTTCTTGCACAAAGAAGGATAGAACACTTAAAGATATTGCTTGTAAGGATCTTCCTAGCCATTAAGACAATAGATAGATTCACTTTAATGAGCTGTAGCTTACAAATCACAGAAAAGCATGGCTACTTTCATGTAAACCAACTAATTTTTCAAAACTTGAGTCCTTAAATGTTTCAGACTATTAGTCTATCTCCAGTATTCTTTTTGCATTAATTTTGTTTCCCCTGCAATTCATATGGGCCTGTATGGGAAGTTTCCGATGCATGGTGAATCAAGCATCAGCATCTTAAGGCCCTGCTTGATTGCTGTGAAAGCTGGAATAAAGAAGGTAAGTTTGGAATCTTCTTTTCCATTGCTTTCAGTTGAGGATATAAATTATCAAGCACAATTTCTTTAACTACCCTAAGATTTTTCTTCTCCAAGAAGCAGTGGTTTTGGGAGCGAATTTCAGAAAATCCTTTCTTTGAGCAACCTTAATAAGAAAGAAACAATACTACTAGAACAAATTTAAGCTTTTCCTTTGTGCAGCCAACTAACTGAAAATCTTTACTTTTCTTTTCCATAGTGAAATTTATATTTTTCTTTTACTTTTTCAACAACCAATGTTAGGTGGACGCTTAATGTTTTGCTTTTTTAAGGGGGTTGCTACACTGACCTCTAGTTTGCATTAAGAGTCTCAGGAATTGCATTTGGTCTAGTCTGCCCAGGATCTCCCCTTATTATGTCCTAAATGCTGCAGGTGCACTGATCAGAAAGGCAGAAATGTATCAAGAGTATATGAAGCAAATCCCTATTCCTGCTCACCGGGGGTCTGTCATTCCTTTTGCATCTTGGCAGGGACTGGCCAAATCGGTGAAGCAGTTATATGGGCAGCCATTACATTATCTCACCAACATCCTCCTGAAACAGTGGGACCTATCACGGGTTGGGAGTGAGGATGAACACAAACCACTGGATACCATCATTCATCCTGCCAAAGCTGAGGCCCTTATCTGGGTCACAGAAGAAGTCCACAGGCTTACCTCCTCTCCCCACCATTTAGCTAAACTCTGGGCTTCTGATCCCATGTACCATGCCTATGTTGACCCCATCTTCCCATGAGCTGAGGCAGCCATCATTCAAACGCCGTGAAAGTTCCTGCTTTAACTGAAAAAAACTAGTTTCTTTCTGTAGTAGCAGCTTTTCTTACCCTTTTTGACTTTGTCTTGGTGCAATAAGCTTGTACATATTTTTCATATTGGAGCGAAGCAGTGGAGAAGGATTCCTCATTAAATTCTCATATCATGTCATCTTTATAATTTTTTACTTTCCATTTCTTTTATCTTCTCTCTTTTTTTTTTCTTTTGTTTTTTTGACACAAGTTTTAGCTCCATGAACAGCAGCTGACTCGAGAAAGAAAAAGCTTGGTGGTATGAGTTATGAAGCTTTAAGCAGGCATGGTTATCATGGTGGGCCATCAGTCTTGAAGATGCCCCCCCCAAGGGTTGAAGAGAGAGAGCCAGACTGGTCCTGGTCAACAGGGAAACGTAGTGATGCAGATAAAGATGAGGAATCATATGAAGAACGTGAACGTACCAGAGCTGCAATTGATCAAGGCGAGAAGCTTTTAAATGTTCAAACAAACTTGCAGGAAGGTAATGAGGAGAAGAAGAACCTCTCTTTTTCACAGAAGGAGAAGCGGAAGCGCGACCTTGGTCAGGCCAGCAGAGGGAAGAACTATGTCGAAGAGGAGAAGAGGCTGCTGAGGGAGAGTGGCATCTATTCAGGCTTTGATTCATGATGATGTTGATGTGGCTGCATCCATTAACAGGTTTCATGGGATCGATCTGATTGCCACCTGATGCATACTTAAGCCTGTTCATTTCATGTTACTCAATGGTTGCAGTTAAATGTATTTGAGTTGAGAGCCCAGTCACACCAGAGGATGGATGTTGCATTTTGGTCGAGCTTATGAAGTCTGCAAAATGACCAATAAATATTGCTGTATGTTTTGTGGGTTTTTTGGATTTATTTTAGTCTGATAGTGTAGAGCCACGGCTACCAAAATGTGCTTGATTAGGTTATTCCCACCTAATTTTGCAACCATGGTGAATCATGTGTGGATCAACATATGAATGATCGATTGGAAGTCTAAAACAGATCATGTTTGACTGGTAGAGTCTTGTGGTGGACCCAGATTAACCAACTTGTGGATCTTTTGTAAAATTGTTTTTTGGCGACCTATTGTACTCTGAATTTTCCTGTTTAAAGTGGCTGTTTGATGATAGTAATGATCAGAAATTGCTGCTGCTTATGTATCAAAAAATCCCTCTGTGTCTCCATCGTAGCACATCAGATATCTCTCTTTTAATACAGAGATGCAATATGCATAGCATGGTCAAGACATCCAAATTTCTTCCAAACGTCCGTTATTTTCAGAGGCAATGTCCTCTTTCTGGAAAACATTAAACGAAATATATATTAGAATAGTGAAAAACAGTTATTTCTATGAAAATACAGATGGTGCAATTTGCAGTTCTGTTGTTTAATGTGTGAAGTAGCCCAAATGTGATTCTTTTAGGCATTTCTGAGGATTCCTTGGAAGTATGTTAGACATTTTTGAGCATTTCTGGAAGTGTATAATTTTTGCTGATAAATTTCCAACGATTATTTTGCTTCTATAGATGAAGGCATCATATATGTGTGAAGTCTCTTCGCTGGATGAACCTGTTGTGGGAATTTTATGTCCAGGTAACTCGGCATCCATCCTTTTTGTTTTATTTTATTTTATTTTTTTTATTTTAATGTCTAGGTAATCCGGCATCCAACTTTTAGCAACAACTATTTGTATCTCATAACTGCTCGTGGTACTCAAGATGGATCATCTCTCTCTTCTATCCCTGAACTTCAATGATTCCTCATTCACTTAGATGACAGGATTCTATAACCATGTATATAATGCTTGCAATTTGACTTACTAATTAATGGTAAATGCAATATAGTAAAACTGCACAAGGAAAGCAAATTGACAAATTTGAAAAGCTATTACATTTCCCAATATAAGGGGAATGAGGCCAGAAATACGGTAATTAGGGCAACAGCTGGGTGTAAAAGTCTTCAAAGTAGGGCTGAAAATGGATCGAACAGTGGTATATCCATATTTTTTAACGAATATAGATGTGGATATTAAAAAGATATTAAAATTAATATCCATATTTATTCTAAATAGATACAGATACGAAATGGATATCAAGCATGTCCATATTTGTTAGAAATGGATACGGATACAAATTAAATATCAAGCATATCCATATTTGTTATAAACAGATAGAGATACAAATCATATATTAAACATATCTATATTTATGATATCCAAATACGGATATACATTAGATATTATTTTAGATATTAATCAAATTTTAAACAAAATTTAATGATGAAAACTAGATATAATAATATGATCATTAAGAATTTAAGATAATCATAATCATAATTTAAGATAGTCATAATTATATGCAAGAAAGATAATTATGATCCAAAGCTCCATTGAAGGTAAAAAATAGATCATAAAAATCTAAAATATTTAGAAATAGAGATAATATGTACCTTATATTGAGAATTTAAATGATCACTAATACTCTATTTAATATAAATGTATGTTTGTCCATATTCATAATAAAAATACTCAAATACAAATAAAAAAATAAAAAAATTAATTAAGATGCATCAATATTTTAAAAAAATAATTATTCAAAAAAATAATTATGTACTTACTTTCTCACTAGAACTCCTATATTCTGACTTCACCATAACAAGAACCATAAGAATTCAAATGATAAATGATTCAAATAAGTAGCATAATCCTCATAAGATAAATGAAATAAACTAAGTATTTAAATACATAAATAATATAAAAAAATATAACCACCATCCATCATACTTAATCTCATTCAAAAATAAAGCTTAACTATATTCCATAAACTCAAATGCCTTTAGAAAAGTTTCATAAACTATTAAGTAAAATAGTTCAATTTAGTTGAATAAAATTATGTGACAATCTTCAATACTCCAATCAATAGTCACGCTAAAATAAAAATAATGATATTAGTGTATAAATAAAAATAATAACTAATTTTTTTAAAATTCTATATCATATCCATTTACCTTATTATAATATATGAGTTGATGTTGATTTATTGGAGTTTTCAACAAAGATAAAATAGCTATCCGACGCAATAGAAGAATCAAGATCATAAACAACAAAAGCAATATGACCTAAAATAAAATAAAAAATTAACTAGTAAAGTATTATAAATAAGTTAAACTTAATAAAAATTTTATATAAAATACAGTAAGTTATCTTTTTTCTTAGATCTTAGCCAATTTTAAAGATAAATCACAGCTTTAACAATATCAAAATCTAATAAACTTTAGAATACATCTATCACTCGTCCATCTATACTAAATGCTAATTCTAAAGCTACAGTAGATATTGAATTGCCAAAATATCTCTTGCAATTCGAGATAGGATATGATACTTTGGATCATTAGATTTTCACTAATCTAAAATATCAAAAACATCAGTTTCAACCCATGGTCAAATAGGTTTCTCCATATATATATATATATTCAAATCTATTTTAATTTGTTGCCGTTGTGCATTCTCCTTCATAAACTGTGGAAACCTTTTTTTCTTCCTTTGACCTCATCAAACTCATTAGAAATATATTTGCTATCCCTTAATGAACTAATATCATGAGTAAGTAGAATAGAAGAGGAAGAAAATTTTCTTTCATACTCACTATAAAGATTGCAAATGACATTATAAATATTATTGACCTCTTTTTCTTTATTTAAAAAAATAGTTTGTGATAAAATTTTACCATCTTTATTTTGTAGCGAGGATCTAAGAATGAGCCTACTACTAGTATAAGATTGATTGTTGCCAATATTTATCAGATTTATCCTTCATTGATAATGCCATAACAAGAAAAGTCGATCCTTAGATTTATACATCACTCAATAATTTGTAATTGAATTTTATAAAATTTTTGACAAAAGAGATTTGCAGTTGGATATATTGTGTCTGAAAGGATCTTAAGATATTATAGAAATTTTTCGAAGCTCGACAAAATATTTTAACCTCTTTCCATTTATCATTTGTTGAACACATATCGAATTTATATAGATCAACACACTACAATCTCTTGAAGGCCCTCTTATAATAACAAGCATCTCTAGGTATTATATATATAAAGTTCTACTATTTAGAAATATCAAGTGACAAACCTCTGCATGTCTCCAAATTATATTTTTTGGCCCTCTTGTCAAACTCCTCTAATTGTAGCGGAGAACTTCAAACAATCTTTACCATTTCTTGAATATTTTTAATTATGATATTAGTTTTTCTTAGTCCATCTTGTATAACTAAATTAATAGTAATATGCTGCACATCTTATATGAAAGAATTGGCCATTGCATACAAGTGCTACTTGAAGTTACGATCAATTGTCAAGATTGATCCAAAGTATTCTATCCTATCCTATGGATTTATGGACTTGGCATAATCATTATCAAGATTAATATAAATAACTTACGATCAATATTTTAATCTATCATATTTTTGATAAATATATTACACAAATTAACTCCCGTATGTCTTCCTTCCACATGCATAAAGTTAATTATTTTTATTTCAAATTTCAATCATCATCAATAAAATATGTTGTCACATACAAATAAAACTTATTTTGTCTATAAGTCCATAAATCCATAGTTGTACCTATCTAACAAGAAAGTAGATCAAATATATCATAGATTTTTTTTCTCTCCTCTAACTATATCTCCATGATCTCCTTTTTAAGAGTTATGCGACTCTTTTAATTCGAAAGATGGTTGCAAAAATTTAATAAAATCAATAAATCCATCATGCTCAATCATAGAAAATAGATATTCATGCATAATAAATATTTGTATAAGTTTCTTATGGCTAACCTCTTATCATATGTATATATGTCCAAAGAACAAGTATCATCCTCTCTTTTCAATAATGCTTGCAACATTTGGTTGCCTTTAGTAGTAGCATTCTTCAAAAGTGGATGACACTCATCAAGATGATTTTTTAAATATATTATCCTCAAACTACTAGCTCTATTAAATATTTTTTTGCAATGATTACATCTTACCTCTTCTTTTTTAATAATTTTTCTATCTACTTCCTTTTGTAATTCATACTTTATAAAATCATCCAAAATTTTAGATGTTAGCTTTTTCTTTTTTCTTTGCCCCTCTATTTGATTTATAGGCTCAATTGATTTACTATTTGCATCTTTAGTTGTTTCACTAGAAGACATGATGTATAACAACTGAATTCAAAATACTAAAAATTTATCTTATGTATCAAGTTATGATTAAACAAAGTAAAGAGTAATTGTTAGAAAAATGATCGAAGTATCTATGTATAAATTTTTGACTAATAAAACATGATAAATTATGTAATATCAGGAAGAATACAAGGTACCTATGACACATTAATAAAACCATAAAACACAAGAAGGACAAACCTGATATATTTTTTTTAGGATTCTTGTCTTTTTTTTGAATTCACCAATGGGCTCTTTCATTGTGTAATGCATGCAATGTCATTTTAGAACAGTCAATACGAATGGCTTAATAGAGATATGGGAATATGTAGAAAAATCCTTTGTAATAACATTAAAACAATAGCATCAAACAGTATCATTATTATGCAATAAGAGGAAAGCATCTTCATACACATGTAAATCATATTAATACAACTAAGCTACTAACAAGGAAAGTTAAGAAAGATCCCAATCCCATGTTGATTCAGGCAAACGAATTTATGTAGGTTGGTATCCATAGATTTTCTTGACAATGTTTAACCACATACCATAATTGTTTAAACAAAGAAACAGCTAAAACTGAGGTAAACATGAAACAATTGAAGATGATCTATAAACCAACCAACAACTCAACAATTCATAAAATAAGAAGGGAAAAAAGGTCCTACTTATAGGTCAATATATAAATTCATTTAGTTGTTTCAAGTCATAAAAATTGACTCAGAGGCTAAAATAAGCAACTGTAAGCACTATGGCTTGCGGGAGATGTTCTTTGGGATGGAAAAGTGAGGGAGTAAGGATGGGTACGGATGATCACCGGCCACACTAGATGATGTTGGGTCTTTGAAGAAGCTTTGATTTGTAACGAGCCCTAGGGCCCCAAGCAAAGGAAAGAGCAAAGAGAGAGAATGCCAAGACTAAAGGCTGAAGTGAAAGTGAAAGTGATATCCTTCTTCACCTATCACCGAAAGCCGATCATCGAAAAGGACTCTTAATCGAAAGGACTCTTGATGGAAATGAATCTTACCAGAAATGACCCTTGTCATTGAAAGCCGATCAAGAAGCCAGGAAGAAGAACCCTCATTGTCAAATGATTTATGAATAATGCTTGCAGTCAAAGTGTCGATTGTTGATTAGAAAGAACTTTGTCATCACCAGTCGCTCATTGAGAAGGACGTTGATTGCTAACTATCGATCATTCGTCAAGATTCCTTATGGTGGTGTGGGGAGGAGAAAACAAAACTCTGGCCGTCGGTCGGGATGGAGAAAGAGAGACTTAAAGTCGAAGAGTTGAAGGGCGAAAGGAGAAAATATCATGATGGGAAGGAAACGAGATTATTAATTGATGGGTTCGCGGATGCAAATAGTTGAGCGAACTGGATCTGAGACATGGGTCATATCATTTAGATATCCATATTCGAATCCAAAAAAATAGGTAAAATCTGTATTCAAATCTGTATCTGGATATTTTTCTACCTAACTATCTACATCCAAATGGAGTTAATAAAATATATCCGAATGTGACCCAAATTGGATGTGGATACGGATACGGTCAGATAAAATTCGACCCATCTTCAGTCCTACTTCAAAGTCTCCTATTTACTTTGAATGGCACCAAAGTTGAACCATGTACCCAATATGAGAGAGAGAAAGAGAGATTGCCAATTATTGCTATCGAATGGCTTCCCCTTATTTTCAAAAATGATTCCTACCTCTCTTAACATATTTACATTTTGCTTATACTCAATTCATGTTTTAAGCTTAAACTATATAAAAATATCTTATTTTCTCAATATTTTTACTTTACTATAATCTTGGTCAGATTACTCCATTAAAGTTTAAAATGTTTATATAATAATTTTAATTATATTTTTTGTTAAAATATTTGAACATACTAGATTTATATAAATGAAGGGATTTTGACATCACTCAACTTTTGAAAATAAGAAAAATGAAGAGCAGGAAGATTGCACTAACTTTTGGATGAATAGGTGAGAAAATATGAATCATGAGATAACGTAACATATTAGAAAAAATATAATTGAGAATTCATTTTTTCTTTTAAACAACCACAAGCATCTGAGTTGTGCATAACAACTAGTGAAAAATATTATACTCAATTAGCAAGTAGAAGTACTTGGATAAAGGTAGAAATACATATCCAATAGGTCAATTAGTACTAAAAGGATGCCAACCTCCTAACAAATATTAAAGAAGCAGGCTAAAATATTAAAGATGTAAGCTGATACATCCAAGATACAGATTAATACACTAAGGATGTTGGCCGAAACACCAAAAGAGGGTATAGATTGAAGCACCAAGGGTGTAAACCAATACACCAATGGTCAAGGCCAGTATTCTTAGGATATAGGCTGATATACTAAGGGGGCTTTATTGCCTAGAGATACAACCCAAATGGGGAGGGGTGAATTAGATTTTAAAATTTTTTTGCAAGTTAAAAACATCTATGTGCACTATTTATACTGAAAATTAAATGTATGCAGTGAAAGCAGTAAACATATTAGTAAAAAATTAAAGTTATGATACAAGAAAGGATAGCATACACATAAATAAACGATGTATAGTGATTCGGTGTCAGCTCAACACCTACATCCACTCCCCAAATAACCCACTTGAGAATTTCACTATAATCATCAAGATTATAGTAAGATTATTTTCTGAGATTAGAATCTGAACTCAATTGATTTTGCAGAAAAACTAACCACAATCTAACTCTAAGTCAATTTTAGACTTGCACAAATCCAATTCAAGGCTTGGATGAGCCTATCTCCCTAGTTTTAATTCTAAATGAAACTAGTTATAAAAAATTTAGTGAGCAAAAAATTAAATACAAACAACTTCTTTGATGAGCAGATTAAAAGTCGATGAAGCTTGGTTGTTGATTGCTTGAATACTTATAATTAAAGCTCTTGAATGTCTCTTCAATGATTTCTCAAAAGTCAATAAAAAGTAGATTGAAAATTGGTGAACTCTCTTGAATACAATGAATGCTGAAAGTTTCTCTCCTTTTTATTTTGAACTCTATTTTTCTTTTGTCCCTTTGTATCCTATATATATATTTTTGATTCTCAACAAGTTCGATGCAGTTTAAAGCCAGGAATAGCTATTTTTGACTATTAGAGATAAAATATAGCCGTTAAAAAAAATTTGGATAAAATCTGGACTATTGCAGAACTAGCCTTATAGCTATCAGAGATTTATGAGGTGACTCGGACTAACTTCAAGTCGACTCGATTGATTTTTGAGTTGACTCATTCTCAGTCGGCAGAAATATGGCTCTCTGAGATTTTTTATCCTCTGAGATAGAATCGACTCGATTTTGCTTGGAGTTAACTCGATCTTAGATCGCAAAAACTAGTCTTTTATTCTCTAAGATGGAGTCGGCTCGATTTGATTCTGAGTCAGCTCAATGCCATGCTATTTCTGTGTGTCATTTTTAAAATATATTAAAGTCAACTCTATTCCATCGAGTTGACTCAAATCTTTTCAAATGATCTTTTTGCATAAAATTTGACTTCAACTCATATCTCATTAACTCAAGATATTCTCAATTGATTTCAATCCTATTTCAATGGTGCTTTGCATCTACAAAAATATTCTTAAGAAAAACTTAAAAGATATTAGTATACTTTTATGTTTCAATGTTTAATCATCATCAAAATTATTTCTGAGATCAACAATCTCTCCCTTTTTGATGATGACAAAATATTAAGCATATGTAAAAAATAATTTAAATTTTGCTCAAATTAAATTCAATTCTATACAATTAATTATGAGGTATGATTAGCAAAAAATTTGTAAGAGATTCTTTTAGTAGGAGTTGAGCAATTGTCTTCCCCTCAAGGGGTGCTCCCTCTTAATTTAAGCTCTTCTAGTTAGTGATTTTTAGAAGTTTTAAAATTTTAAAAATTTAAAGTTTCTATCATTTTGCATAATATATAGCTTTATCTCTTCTTTTTTCTTCCTTTTTGTCATCATCAAAATCAAACAATGAGACACTATGACAATAAAGAAAAGGATCATTGCATTGAAGAAGTAACTATTACATTTCATATATGTGTATTGTTTTACAAAAAGGAACTTTAAACAATACACAAAGCGATTTAAATCAGCAATACATGATTAAGGACTAAAGATACCTAATACAAAGATAAAAATAAATAATATTTATTACATATTTGTAGTGCTTATAAAAAGATGCCATTTAAACTATACAACACTTGAGGATATTCTAAAGCAAAGCATAAAGACTAAAAGATATTCCAAGTTTCTAACCCTAAGAGAACTACTCCTTATCTGATGGAAACTCTATGATGGATTCAACTAGATCAGAGAATGAGGAGGAGAGTACCGATCTCTTGCTTCGGATCTTTGCAAAGGGCCTGAGGTGAATAGGAGAAAAATCAATGTCACATCTAACAGAGGTACTAAAGGGCTAACTATGGATGGGTGAATCTGGCTGGGAGAGAGACTAGACTGGGTAGGAGGTGGTCGAGATCAAGGTGGGGATATCCGAGCCATGAGCTGACCGATCTGCATCTCAATCCTTTGAGCAGCAGTGATGAGAACCTCGATGATGTCCTATTGAGAAATGATAGCCCCCTCAACTTTCCTAGCAATTCTGGCAGTCTACGCGGTCAAATGCTCAAAATCAGAAGTCCCACTCTAAGTTTTCTCTAAAATCTTCAACCTCTAAGACAAGCTACTGATCTGCTGACTAAACTGCTCAAGCTGTCCCTCAAATGATACTCTATGCTCGTCAAGATCCTTAGTAATCTGCTGCTAAAAATTAATAAATAAATCTTTCATTTTCTTCATGATCTTCTCCATAGCCTATTCTACAGCCCTTTTAGAGCTAAAACTATGATGCATAAAGAGTGTGGGGGGGGGAGCTAGAGCTGGAAACTCCTATGGTGCTGCTGAAGGAGGTGCTGAAGAAGGGCATACTGCTAATGGTGAGCTAGACGCAGCAATTGGAGAAGGAGGAGAGGGTGGTCCCTGTGGCTTAAGATTATCCAAGTGCTTTCCCTCTTCACCCTCAACTTCTCCTCTGGCTGGATCCTATCCCGATTTCATGCATACCCATCTGTCCTGAACTTTATGGATTTTCATATGATGCAAGGACTTAGTATTGAAAGGTCAGTGTGCATCAGCTCTCTGAAATCCTCTCCCTCAAGATTGACTCCAAGATTTTTAAAAATGAGGGTGAACACCATACCATAAGGGAGGCATGCTTTGGATCGGTTAGCTGCATCTTTAATTTGTTGAAGCATCATTGAAGGAAGGTTCATTGGAGTTCTTTTAATCATATAACACACACAACCAACTCCTTTTTAGCCATCCAATCATGACGTTCAGTTTTAGGAAAAAAGATATAACCTACAATACTGTGTAGCAGCCTCATTTCAACTGACAGCTGATTTGCAATAAGAAGCTCAATGTCTGAAACATCTTTCCTCTTCAGTACAATCCTCAAAACTTTAACTCGATCACTCGAGTTGAGGTTGCAGATGCCTATCCTGAGAATTTTTAAAATCTACCCTATCTCTCAGATAGGGAGATCTGAACACCTTTACAGTGAATTCAACAAATTCTTCACAACATCTCAGATTCTCAAAAAACTCACGAACGAGATTATGATAGGTGGGTACCTCTAAGGAGCAGATTTTCTCCCAACCTTGTTGGTGGATGCACGAACCAATTCGAAAGTGTTCTGCTTCCAAAAATTGAAAATCAACCTTCCAACCGGTGGTGACTACTCTGGTTACTGTGAATAGTCGAGGAGGAGGAGAGTGGGGAGGAGCTGACTGCCCTTCGAATACTTTCAGCCAGCATTTTATCCTCTTCTCGATAGAACAAAAGTTCCTTCAACGCTTAGCAATGGCGAATTTCAATTTAAGAGCCATGACGCTCGATTTACCCAAAAAATCAAGATGGAACAGGAAATTTAGGGAGTTTGGAGGGAGAATAGAGAGGACTCTGAGGGTTTGGAAGTGCGGACTCAAAGAGCAGTGAAAGGGTAAAGATGTGGGTCCATCATCCATTTAAAAATATGATTCCGACGAACGAGGCGATTCAAAAACTCTCGAGGAGTTGATTCGAATTTTTAGTCGACTCGTAGCTCCCTGTCGATTCGACTCGAGCACAATCTCAAAACAAAAAAGATTCAAATATTTTCAAAAAGATTTTAAGATATTTTGAGATGACTCGAATCAAATGAATTAGAATAGAAAGAGATAAAACCACATCAAAAGCTTAAGATAAATCAATCAAATCTAAAGGAGAAAATCGACAAGTGGATCAGCTGGATGGGGTCCTCAAAGAGCAGTAGAGAGATTTTTGGGGTGCATAGTAAAAAGGATAAAGTAATTCAAAGAGAAGAAGGCTCAGGTTAAAAACAGTGCTTCCAACCATGAGTCGACTCAAGCTCCAAAAATTGATAATTTTGAAATTTTAAGGAATGACAAGAAATATTGATTTAAGAAGATTTGAGTTTGGACTAGCTCAGTCTAAGATAAGAAATCTAATCTGAATGATAATATATTCCTAGTTCTCTTCTAATTAAGCTAAACTTTTCTTCATTGAGAGATTTGATAAAGGTAATTGCCTATCTGTATTGATAAATTTAAGCACTATATCATCATTTTGTACATGATCTCTTATGAAGTGATATTTTATCTCAATATGTTTAGATCTTGAGTATTGGATTGGATTCTTAGTTAAGTTAATTATACTTGTATTGTCACATCTTATTGAAATTTTATTAAATTTAATGTCAAAATCTTCAAGTTGTTGTTTAATCCACAAGATTTGAGCATAACAACTTTCAGCAGCAACATATTTGGCTTCGACTGTAGATAATACTACAAAATATTGTTTCTTACTAAACCATGAAATTAACTCCAAAAAATTGACAAGTGCCACTTGTACTCTTCCTATTTAATTTACAATCGATAAAATCTACATTAGAACATCCAATTAATTTTAAAGATGACATTTTATCATACTATAAGCCAACATTAAGTGTACCTAATAAGCATTTAAAGATTTTTTTCATAGCTAATAAGTGAGACTTTTTAGAATTAGATTAATACCTAGCACATATACAAATACTAAACATAATATCAGATCTACTTACAGTAAAATAAAGGAAAGATTATATCATGTCTTTATACAATTTGATATTAACTTTCTTACCCCTTTCATCTTTGTCAAGCTTGCAAGAGGGACTCATAGGTGTGCCAATTGGTCTTGAAGTCTCAATTTCAAACTTCTTGAGTATTTTTCTTATATATTTTATTTGATTGATTAAGATTTTTTCTTCATTTTGCTTAATCTAAAATCCATAGAAAAAATTTAGCTCTCCCATCATGCTTATCTCGAATTCATCCTGCATTAGTTTGGCAAACTCTTGACAAAAAAATTCATTAGTAGCATCGAATATAATATCATCTACATAGATTTGTACTACTAACAGATCATTAATTTTTCTCTTTAAGAAGAGTGTCTTATCAATATTTTTTCTGATAAACTCATTAGTTAATAAAAATTTGTTTAATCTTTCATATCATGCACATGATATTTATTTTAATCCATATAGAGCTTTATGTAATTTATAAATATAATTGAAAAATACATAATTTTCAAAGCTAAGTGGCTGTTCAACATACACTTTCTCAGCTACATATCTATTTAAAAATACACTCTTAACATCCATTTGATACAATTTAAAATTCATGAAACATGTGAATGCAAGTAATAATCTAATTACTTCTAATCTAGCTACAGGGATAAAAGTTTCATCAAAATTAATATTTTCTTCTTGATTATATCTTTTAGCAACTAATGTAGCTTTATTTTTGATAATAATTTTATTTTTATCTAATTTATTTTTAAATATTTATTTAATTACTATTATTAGATGATCAATAGGTCTATCTACTGATGTCCATACTTTATTTCTGTCAAATTGATTTAATTCTTCTTGCATTACAATTATCTAATTGGATCATTTTCAACTTCTTCAATAGTTTTTGGCTCTATTTATGAGATAAAGGCTAAGTAATTATTAATATTTCTCAAAGAAGAGTGAGTTCTTACCCTTTGTAATGGACCACCAATGATTAGATCCTTAGGATGTCCATATACATACCTTCATTCTTTAGACAAACCTTAATCTTGATCATCTTCATGATATTCCATTTCTTTTTCAGCTTTCTTGTATTCTTCTTTGTTATCTTGAGTCGAAGAATCTTTTAGAGTGAACTTTTCGACTCTTTTTTTAATTATTTATATATTATCATCAGTAATTTTTTTTTAGAAGATTTATCATTAGTTTTATCAAATACTATATGTATAGATTCTTCAATAATAAGTATTCTTTTATTGAAGACTCTATAAGCCTTACTAGATAAGGAGTATTCTAAAAAGATACCCTCATCTGATTTTGCATCAAATTTTTTAAGGTTATCTTTGCCATTATTAAGTATAGAATATCTACAACTAAAAATATGATAGTAACTATTATTCGATTTTCTATTTTTTCAAAGTTCATAAAGAATTTTCTTCAATATAGACCATATCAATGCTCTATTTAGAATATAACATGCTGTATTAATAGCTTCAGCCTAAAAATATCTTGAAAGATAGCCTTCACACAACATGGTTCGGGCCACTTTCTCTAAAGTTCTATTTTTTTTTTCAATAATCTCATTTTGTTGAGGTATTCTAGAAGTAGAAAAATTATGTTCAATCTCCATTTCATTCTAAAAATTTTTAAAATATTGATTTTCAAATTCTATTCCATGGTCACTTCTAATGCAAATGATTGTTAAATTCTTTTCATTTGTCCTTTCTATAGAACTTAGAGAATGCTAAAAATATTTCATCTTTTTAGGCCAAAAATAATATCCAAGTAAATCTGAAAAAGTTATCTACTATCACAAGTCCATAGCTTTTTCCTCCTAGGCTTGTAGTCTTAGTTGGTCCAAATAAGTACATATGAAGTAGTTCAATAGGTCTTAAAGTTGAAATCATATTTTTAGATTTAAAAGAATTTTTGATTTATTTTTCAAATGGGCATGTATCATAAATTCTATCTTTTTCAAAATTAAGCTTTTGTAAATCTTTTATAAGATCCTTTTTGATTAATTTTGAGATTTATTCATGCTAGCATGTCCTAATCTATGATGCTATAACCAACTGATTTCATTAATCTTGGCATTCATTGCCATTAGACATTGACCATGTTTTATAGAATGATCATCCAGATCAATCATATAGACATTCCCATGCCTATGTCTAATAAGAATGATGTCATTATCAATGGGACTAAATACAATGCACATCAAATTAGATTCAAAAATAACTTTAAACCCTTTATCACAAAGTTAACTTATGCTTAAGAGATTATGTTTTAATCCATCTACCAAAAAAATATTTTTTATGAAAGAGGATGGAGTGATACATATTTTATCGATATCAATGATGTGTCCTTTGTCGTTATCACCAAAGATCACCACTCTTCCTTCTTTAGCTTATGGGTGACAAACTTTGATTTATCATCCGACATATATCTTGAGCAGCCATTATGAAGGTACCATAATTTTTTTTTTTGGCTGCAAGACACATCTACATGCAGAAATCAAGTAGAAGATTTAGGTACCCAAATCATCTTGAGTCTATTAGGGTTAATAGACATGGTTCCTTTGGAAACCCAAACCACTTTAAATTTCTATCCATTTTTTAATTTTCTGAAGTCACAATTGTATGCTTTGTGTCCTCTTTTGCCATAGTAAAAATAAGTTATATTTTGAAAACCAATGGTTGATTCTTTTACATTTTTTTTTTAAAAAATTTTTTGTTTATTTTGGGATTTAAAACCAAGGCCTGCTTTATTAAAAATAGTTCTTTGATCATTTAAAATCATACATAGTTTTTCAGAACCATAGGTAAATTTTTCAACTGTTGGTTTATATTTTTCAGCATCTTTTCTTAGATTTTGAATTTTAGTATTTGCAGTTTCTTTTTCTTTTAAAAGTTCTTCTTTTTATTTGATTATGTCCTGATTTGAAGATTTGAGATTTTTATTTTTCAAGAAAATCTCTTTAAGTTCATCAATTAAATCATAGAAGGCCTCTTGTAATTCATCAAAAGTAAATTCAAATTGAGTTTCAGATTTTATCTCTTCTTCTTCTCATACCATGAGACAAAGATTCATTACTTCTTGTGCCTTCTCATCTAAATTTATCTCATTACTATCACTTCAAGTTGCTATCATTGCCTTCTTCTTGATTTTTTTGGAGGATCTCTTTATCAAAGGGCAGTCCATCTTAAAATGCCCCAGCTTCTTACACTCAAAGCAAGTGGGTGGCTCCTTCTCTTTATCTTTCTCCTTTTTTTTACTTGGCTCACCCTTAGAGAATGATTTTTTTCTGAAATTTGGCCTCCTCTTCTTCATGAAATGTTTGAATTTTCTGGTTATAAGGGCCAGCTCTTCATCTTCATTTTCATCCTTCGAGGTCTCACTCCCCTCATCTATTTTGGTTGTTTACTTGAGGGCTATGGTCTTCTTCTTCTTGGTATCTTTCTCCATATTTTGTTTCATGGTCAACTCATGCGTCATTAGGAAATCAAGAAGCTCTTCAAGTGGCAAGGTGCTGAGGTCCTTAGCTTCTTGTATCGTCATCACCTTTGCCACCCAAGCCCAAAAAAGAGATCTAAGGATTTTTCTCACAAGTTCACCGTTAGAATAGGATTTGCCTAAGCTCTTAATACTATTAATTATATTTGTAAAATGAGTGAATATGTTAGTTATGGTTTCAGCTGGTTCTATTTTAAACAGCTCATATTTATGTACTAGCATGTTAATCTTGGATTCCTTCACTTGGTTTATACTCTCATGGATAACCTCAAGTATATCTAATATTTATTTTATAGAAATACAGATAGAAATCTGATTAAATTTATTCACATCAAGTGAACAATAAAGCACATTCATTAGTTTAGTATTCAATTATATCATTTTCTTGTCAAGATCATCCCAATCCTTTTTCAACTTTGGAACAACCTTGCCATCAATAATGATAGTGGATGTGTGTGGTCTGTTAATTATAACACTCCATAAATCATAATCAAATGCTTGAATGAATATGCACATGCGTGCTTTCCAATATGTGTAATTTGAACTATTAAATAAGGATGATCTATTTGTTGACTGCCCTTCAGCAAGAGAGACATTCAATTAGATTGTTATCTTGACCTTTTCTCTTGATCACAAGATAAATAAGTAAATAAGAGTATCCATTTTGATACTACTTATTGTCCAGAGATACAATCTAAGAGGGGGAGGGGGGTGAATTGGATTTTAAAATTTTCTTATAAGTTAAGAACACCTATGTGCACTACTTATTGAAAATTAAATGTATGCAATAAAAGTAGTAAATATATTAGTAAAAAATTAAAGTTATGATACAAGAAAGAATAGCATACATACAAATAAATGATGTATAGTGGTTCGGTGTTAGTCTAATACCTACATCCACTCTCCAAGCAATCCACTTGAGAATTTTACTATAATCACCAATATTACAATAAGATTATTTTTCGGGATCACAATCTTAACCCAGTTGATTTTATGGGAGAACCAACTACAACCTAACCCCAAGTCAATTCTAGACTTGTACAAATCCAGTTCAAGGCTTGGATGAGCCTATCCCTCTAGTTTCAATCTCAAATAAAACTAGTTATAGAAAATTCAGTAAGCATAAAATTAAATATAAACAGCTCTTTTGATAAGCAAATTAGAAGTCAATGAAGCTTGATTGTTGAGTGCTTGAATGTTTGCAATTAAAGCTCTTGAATATTTCTTCAATGATCTCACAAAAGTCAAGAGGAAGTAGATTGAAAGTTGGCGAACTCTCTTAAATACAATGAATACTGAAAGTTTTTCTCTTTTTCACTTTAAACTTTATTTTTCTTTTATCCCTTTGCGTCTTATATATATATATATATATATATATATATATATATATATATTTGATTTTCAGCGAGTTTGATGCAATTTAAAGCTAGAAATAGTCGTTTTTGACCGTTGGAGGTGAAATATAGCCATTGAAAAAGTTTTGGTAAAATCTAGACTATTGCAAAACTAGCCATTATGGCTGTCTGGGCTTCATGAGTTGACTCGAACTGACTTCAAGTCGACTCGACTAGTCTTCGAGTTGACTTGACTGATTTTCGAGTTGACTTATTCTCAATCAGTAGAAATACGGCTTTCTATGATTTTTATCCTCTGAGACAGAGTCGACTCGATTTTGCTTGAAGTCAACTCAATCTCAGACTACAGAAACTAGTCTTCTATTCTCTGAGATGGAGTCGACTCGGTTTGGTTCCGAGTTAGCTCAACACCGTGCTAGTCCTACGTGCCATTTTCAAAATATGTCGGAGTCGACTCTATTCCATCTTGAGTCGATTCCAACTTCTTCAAATGATCTTTTTGTATGGGATTTAACTCCAACTCATGTCTCATTAGCTTAAAGTATTCTCAATTGATTTTAATCCTATTTTAATGGTGCTTTATATCTATAAAAATATTTTTAAGAAAAATTTGAAAATATTAGTATACTATTATGCTTTAATATTTAGTCATCATCAAAATCATTCCTGGGATCAACAGGCTTGTTGATACACCAAAAAGATTATGTCAAAATACTAAGGATGCAGATCGATACAGCAAGGATGCAGACTAATACACTAAGAATATAGACGAGTAACTAAGTTATATATCGAGAGGAGCAAGAGTTATAGGCCTAAGATGAGGTTTCTTAATAAAGCAAAATTCAAGGATGACTAGCCAACACAATTACCAAATATATGGAGAAATGATTGCATTACCCAAAATATAGAAGTACGAAAGGGCGATGACTGTTATGTACAATAATAGTGTCCACATGGCATATACTAACAAGTATTATAATTAAGTAGTGATGCCTATCTTACCACTATTCAGAATATGAGAGATGTGGTGGCACTATATAGAATATAATAGCAGTAAAGGAAGATAACCATCATGCATGACTATAGTGGCCCCATACACAAACTAACAAGAGCAAAAGTCAAAGCAATGATACTTATAAATATTAGATTGTAATATTAGAAGGCCCTTTACCAATCAAATGTTAAGCACTTTCTTTGTATTACCTTTATCTTCGATTGCTTTAATTTATCTTAGTTAACTTTGGTAGTTTGTAGCACAGATCCATGACTCCAGCTACCTGTTATTCAATAGTAAAAGTCCTAGAAGCTCAAGATAGTAGAACCCAGTATCCTTGTACCTCATTCCAATTCAAACATCGGCAGCATGCCCATGCAATCACCTGACATGACTGCACCCAATCAGGAAAAAAATGCGCCAACAATATCACAATGCTTGGTAGAGAGATTAGTACATAGACCTATATGCTTAATTGTCGTCAGTAGAAATTTTTTACTACAAGTCCATTCTATTGTTTCTAAGAGTGGTCTCCAAAGAAGCTAATGTATCCAAGAACTTAACAATCATGACAATACTCACAAGAAAAAGCTCATATAACCATTGCGATTAACATATAGTTTTGATGTGTTAATGACAATACTAGAAATCCTTACATTATTACATCTAAAGGTAATGACCTATTTAGCTTTTTACAATCTGTTATGTTGTGTTTTGAATTTCATACTTCTCTTTAATTTTTAGAAATACCTCTTTCATATGACACATGGAGCCTTATGTAGATTATAAATATTAATTAACTGGCATAACAGTGGAAGAACTTTGATCTTGTTTTCATATTAGAAGGCAGCCTCAAATTAGTGATTGTGCCACATCATCCTTGCATATCAATTAGTCGTTGTCCTTGTCATACTAGGTTGTAGATGGTAGGAGAACTTCCTTCCTCTTTCCTCTCCTTTTTTATCATTTTTGTTTTCTGTTTCTTGTTTCTAGTCTTTTTTCATGCTTTGTTTTCTCACTTCATTTCATTTGTAAAATATGAGGGGGATGTTCTTTACCATTTTGATCAAAAAGGAATTTTTGTTGATTGGGCACCTTCAACTTTTAAATTTAAGAGATAATCAATATTAAAACAACTAATAGTCACCATTATATTTCAAGATGCTAAAATATGAATGCATCCCCAAAAACTTGTTGAATTGCATTTGTTATCTTTTGATATTCTTTGAAGGGTTGGAACAATGACAATGCATTGTTTTCATCCAATACACCATCTTGGTAAAGAGGATATAGAAGTCCGTCAGAGATATGTTGCAAGTTGAAATGCAAATCCAGTAGAGTTCGTTTGAGGTTGAGATGTTTATTTTTAATTATTTGCTTGAATATTAATTTCAGCAAAAAGGTTCTAATTCATGATAGATAAACTTTTAAAATGATAGATAGAGTGGTGACACATCTAGTCTAGAAAACCCTGGTATAATAGACATTTGTGTTTGGAACTATCATGGGGATGCTTATTTGACAGTCTCCAATAAATAACTAAAAACATATCTAAACTTGATAGCCTTCTTCAAGCTTCTACCAAGTAAATGCAACATTATAGAAGCTAATGTAAGTTCTGAAATTTCTTACCATATGAGACATGAATGATGAGCACAAAATTTTAAACAATGCAATTTAACCTACAAACTATTGATATGTTTAGTTTTCCAATTAATTGTTTAAAATTAGTGATTAGTCAAGAAACCAAAGATAAGAAATCTGGCAGATCCTTGTTGATTTACTCTAGAGGACTCTAAGTTTGCTATATAATCAGCAAATGTTGCCACACTGCTTGCCATGGTTTGATTTTAGGAACATCCATGAGTTGATCTATAATTCATTACCATCTTTTCCATGTTCTTCAAAACAATCAAAGCATGCATAAAATAATTACATTATGATTTAGAAACATCTAGAGCATTCATTGAAGGATTGAATATTAGAATTAAAAGATTTAAAAAGAATCTAAAATTACAATAGTAAAGATTGTAAAATTTAAAGGCTATAATTTATAAAGGGTGAGCCATTGTACAACAGTAAGGATGCTTCGTCGAGGTTTAGTTATGGGTTTATAGAAATAGCCTCTCCATACATAGAAATTTGATTGCATACATCTGATGATCCTTAGACTCAAATAGCAAGAGCATCGCACACTAGGCTACCTTTGACATGGAACTTTAGAAGTGTAAAAGATGCATGATAAATTAGGGATCAAAGTCCAATACAATAAGAAATCTAAGTAAATTTGAAACTGGATGTTTTATGCATTTATAGAAAGAGTCTTCTAACATTTTGGAAAAACTCTACAAAATTTATCATGAAAACTACTTTAGGAAGTTATTTCAGAAAAATCCATCGTTAGGTATTTATTGTCAGTAATAGTCAGAATTTAGTGGAGGTTTCAGAAAAAAAAAAAACATAGAAGTCTCCTCTAACGATCAAGTCAATTGTCAATCTCTAGAAAAGCCATGCATCATGGTCTGGTCATCCAAAGACAAATAGACAATTAATCAGAGCAAAAGTGATCAAAATAATATCAAATATTGCACAATAATTAATTTCTCAGATCAATTATTTAATAAAATTCCTAAATTTAATATTTCCTGCACAAATAGTTGGGCAACAAAAAGATGCTACTTTTATTTTTAAGTGACTAACCGATGTTGAAGTCCAAATTGATGGAAGAAGTTCCGATGTTGAACAGGGAAGGACGTTAAATAAATATTCACAGAAGTTTGTTCTCAAACATAATCCTAACATCAATTCCTCTAATGAAGCCTAGTTGGAGACATTTAAAAAAAAAAAAAAAAAAAAAAAAAGAGGGCTAGTTGGAGACATTATGCAAATAAACAAACTATTGTAAATTGTCATGCATAAAGCCCCTATCAAAAACCTTACAACTTGAAAGAGAACAGAAAATGTGACCAATTTTCCCATAATAAGTAGTGGTATCAAATTACTGCATTGGTAAAATTCAGTGACAGAACTATAAATCTGAGAAGTTAATCGAGCAATGTAGTTATCTAACCGGTCAAAAAGCCAAAATTGGCATAATTTGCATTATTCATTTCTAAAAACTTTTCTTCACAAATGTGCACAAAAGATGTAGTAAAATTCTAAAAGTTAGTTCTTCCACAGGCACGTCGACTTTTAGAAATTTTAATGAGATGGCATGGACTTAGGTAGGATCCAGGGATCTGCTAGAGAAGGTAAACAAGAATTAAGATACATACTTTTGTCAAGCCCTTTTTGGATAAACTATGATTAAGGGTGTTCTCTCAATCTTATTCCAATGCATTATACATATTGTCAAATATATGTTGCATGAGGAGTTTATTTGATAAGGATTCATGAAAAAATAAAGAGGAAAACAAGAGGGGTCTTCACACAGGAAAAAAAAAATCTCAAAAAGTACATATTCCGGCAGGGAGTGGGGGTGAGGTGAGTAGGGTTAGGGGAACACAGGGAAAAAGACACAAACAAAGAAGTAGAAAAGCATTTGCAAAAGAAGGATATAGAAGAAGGGAAGGACTATTTATTGCAAGAAAACTAATGGAAGATTCATCGAAAGCTAAAGATTTTCTTGAACTCTACAATCTATCTGCAAAGACTTTATGCCCTTAAATTGAAGAAGAAAGTAAGAAAAAAATGAAAATTGAATCTAGATCATCAAACTTGAGTAACAAAATCCTCTGCATCTTCATTTTACTATAGTAATTTCATCGAAGCATGATCTATGTAAGGATTGAGGATTGGAAGTCCAGTGCATTTTAAGCAGCCAAGCACATGCACTTAGAATCCATGCAGAGGTGGAATCACCGAGTAACCTTTTTCTGACCAAAATGTCAAGCAGTAAAGTTTCTAACCCTCCATGTCACATAAAGAAATAAGATTACACAAATTGCTCTAACTGTACTCCTGAGCAGTATATCAAAGAAAAGTAGAACTACCACTTGGAAACCTCATCAAGGATTCATCAAAATCAACCATGTTCTCACCAACATGATGTTTATGGTGAAATTTTGAATAGTGAGTGAACCATCTATGCTGTGGAGTCTCAAGTCCTTTTTCCTAGTCCCTGTACCAGTTTATGATGGAACCAAAAAATAATTTACCGTTTTTCAAACACCTTGCAAGGTCACAATTTCCACTTCCAAGTTATGTACTACAC
This sequence comes from Elaeis guineensis, assembly GCF_000442705.2. Lineage (NCBI taxonomy): Eukaryota > Viridiplantae > Streptophyta > Magnoliopsida > Arecales > Arecaceae > Elaeis > Elaeis guineensis. Next base: position 7,841,550 of record NC_025995.2, read on the forward strand.
TAGAAGGAACTACATTATCTGATATCATTTTAAGCAGATAGCCACGAAGGCAGTCCAAGCAAAATACAACAACGACACAATGATCACCTTTACCTGCATCAGTTCTTCCCAGATATTTACAGAGTAAGCACTAGCATTTCAGGGGAAAAGGCAAACTTTTAATGCAGAGTTTAGCATGAGTACGTTAAAATTAAGCCTATAGATATATTATTATATCTGGATTCCATCTGGCTTAAAAACATCATCTTCCTTGTGCAGGGCTCTCAAAATGGCTCTTATGGTTTTTGGAGTTGTCCTGCAGCAGCCACCTATAAGCAAAGCTCCAGCTTCATGCCACCTGCTAACATAGGAGACAAAATCTTCATCTGAAACATCTGTGGATGCCTGCAAGCAAGAAAGAGGCATATTAGTGGGAAACATACCTTCAGCCACCAAATTGTCTAAAGTTTCATATGTAATGTCTCCTATAATTAAGGATTACTATTTTCTTTGGGAGATGCTTGAATATCGGGCAATAACTGAGAGATATCCAAATAAAAGCATAAACAGAAGAGAGGAATGGCTGGAATGATTGGAGTTCGATTCTCCAACCATATCAATATATGGGCTCACAAAAATAAATGGAAAAGATGACTTGCAGTATCCTAAGAATCTTAGAAATGGATGAACATGGTTCTCTCCCTTTTCCTCTGCCTCCACAAAATCAAATGGAAGTGTTCACCAATATACAAGACTGACAACCAAGAATTCATCATCCTTTTGGGGAGTTATGGCAAACTAGAAAGAATTGGAAATCGTGCATCTTGAAGATATCATAATCACTAAAATTTAGGATGCCTTGAATCATTATTTAGAATGATTTGTGAAGCCGTCAACAGAATGACTTTAAGGTTGCTTGTATCAGGAAAACCAAGTATTCAAAGAACACTTAAGATCTTGGAGCAATGAACATGGAGCCATCAACAAAATGATTTTAAGGTTGCTACCCTTTGTTTCTTAAAAAATTCAAATTCCAGAAATATTTTGTTTAATAATAATATTAAAAAGATCAGAACATGCATGTATTTAGAGCTAAAAGGACAAGATTAAGGAAAATGATGATAAAATGATGTTTGCAATGCAGGACAGCGCCTTAAGATAGAATAGATGATAAAATCATTTTTCACTAGGTCTAGCAGTGACAGTCGAGGTAAGGCATGTTATAGTTCAAATGTTGTTCGATTAGAATTCACTAGGGTATGTTTCTTTCTATTAGTAGTAATCTAGGACTTTCAAGTGGAAACCTCAATAAACAGAGAAAAGCCAAGCCAGAAACTAGCACATGCAGATCAAGAACAATTGTAGAAATGTAAATTTTCTTTATTTTCTGATTTAAGCTACTCAAGAAATTTATGCAAGAGGTAAAATTATGATTTAAAATTCCATTTAAAGTTTCCGCATAGAAGATTACCACCCATTCTTTTCTATCAGCATCATAGCTCTCACCACTGTTTGGATAGACTAAAATTGGTTTATTTGTCACCTGCCAAAATGTAAGCCACAAAACAAATTAACAGCAGCACAGGCTAGCAGAATAAAAACAGTAGGAGCATCACCTCTTGAAAAATGCATGAGTAATACAAGAATAATATATATTTCATCAAGAAGATATGAAGAAAAACAAGTCAGCATTTTCTGCTACTCTGCAGTTGATATTAAGGTAATGATATTAACCGCGGACATTTTATTCAAGCAATTAATGAAGCAGGAAATGTCATTGCTACAAGTATTTTGAAAGGGGGAACTACTTATATGAACTCACAATATGCACTCACCTTGCTCCAAATTTAATTTTTGATTTTTTAACCTTTTTCATTGGCTTCTTTGTCTATTTTTATCGTATATAAAACTAATCAGATTCAAATATATCTTTCAGCATCTAACCACCACAATCTCACCAATATCTACCTACTTGTCCTCAAATTTTGGAAGCTTAACCTTTTCTTTTCTGGATTTGTTTTCCCAATTTTCTGTGAAATCATAGTTGGGACATCAAATCGAAAATTATTTTCTCCAAACCTTCAAAACTTAACCCTAAATTTAGTTAATCTGGTATCATGGATACATGTTCATTTACACTTTAGATCCAAAATTGAAGTTCTATCGGACAAGATATGTCAAATTTCTTCAACTAGGGATCCATTATTTCAGCTCTTTAAATTTGTCATCACATCATTGCAAATAAACATCCATAATATACATTCATCCCAAAAAAAATGGATTTCAATCTTCTTATTCTTAGTTGATCAGTGGAGCGGTGTGATATATCACTCAGATGGAATCAATCATACAAACATGTGAGAATATGGGAACTGAGGAAGACCTCTCTCCAAGAAGAGGGCTTCAAGTCAGGAGCATATAAAAAAAGCAGAACCTGCCCATAACCAGTTTTGAAATGGGTTGACTTTGCCATCAATCTAACATTATAATTTACATAGATTACTTAAGTTGCTTCTTTAAGGCATTTTGATTGGTTTTCTAAGGTGTTCAAGCGGTTGTAAACAGTGGTAAAGGGCATAACCAAAGAAAATGTAATGCACATGAACTTTAAAATGAATAGAGAGAACTCTTATATGCATAAGTGATATGCTTGTTGGAATTCATGGCCCATGTTCATTCTTGCAATCCTAAATATATGAGATAGAAAATCAAGAGTGTTCATCACAGACATAACAATGTTAGTTTTTCAGCTGTCTTTTCTGTGCAAATCTTTGCAAGATTATGCATAGAAAGGTAGGATAAAATAATGGCAAGGTACAAAAATTGGTTTTAACATATGTCCTTTCATTTGTCAAGGCATAAAAATTCAAAACACTGCAAATAAATTCAATTTCAGTCAAAAATTCCTTAATCCTATAAAAGGCTTTACTTGATTTTCTTCTATATATTTTATCAAGAACTTGCATGTGAATCTGGATTCAGGAAAGGAGTTATTGAATTAGTTAATCAAGTTTCAACTAGCATGATACAAAATAGAGATAGCTAATGCTGGCAAAAATTGTTATGGACAGTAGATCATGATCCTTGTTGTGCCATAATGCTGCCATGATGTGATTATTTATTTTCTTTGCTTCTACTTTCATTTGATACATTTCCACCTTCAATTATATACATTGAATAAGAGCAATCAAGATTGAAGCAATGCTAGAGCAAAAACAAAGTCATGAACATCAGTGCCAAAAACAAAGAAAAGGCTGCCAATCTTTTATAAAGCAAAAAATGCATATTGCACCCCAACAAAATGACCTTCAGCAACATCTGCCTATTCCACTATTCGTCCTTCTTTCGATGGTTGAGTAGTCAAAGACTGATGTTTGAGAGAAGTTCCGTTCCCCGTTGCTTAGCAACTCATTTATACGCTATTTCGACTCATCATGAACATCTTTCTATTCGACTTATGCATTCTATTCGACTCTTTCACTTTCACTAGAAGACACGGATTCAGTAAATCATGAATCAATCAACCAGTCTTTGACCCGTGTTCTTTGATTCAGAAGATAAGACCACTGTTTGAACTCGAACTATGAATGACGGAGTACCTTTTTCCCCCTTGCTTCAGTAAGGACAGGATAACAACTGGGTGTCGGTGTACATGCCATAATCACCTAAACTTGCAAACAAGGAGGTAGGAGCAGGTGGTACCTTTCGAATAGAGAGAACAAGCCCGTGAATATTTCTAGGGGCAGTGCAGTTGATTCCAATTGCAACAACATTTTCACATGAATCAGCAATAGAAACACACTCTATCAAGGAATCTCCACTGACAACATTGATCCCATCCTTTGAATTAAAAGAAAACCAAGCTGGAATCTTTATATTACATTCCTCAAGTAACTCAGCGTATACCTGTGAAAGCAAAATCACAACTAGGCATAAGTATCAAAATTTTAGTAAGTATTAGTTTCAATGCATATGAGATGCACATCACTTTTTAGATAGCAAGTTACTCTACTTTTGGGCTGCAATGATGAAGCTTGAGGCTATTTCAATATGAAGGTTCAATATATATAGAAGTAATGGAAAGGCTAAAGTTACACAAGTGATTATTTGAATCATTTCCTAGGAATCACCGTCATGATAAATATGGTACACTTCAACTACACAGATTGATCATTCAAAAACATAAATAAATAAATAAATGTACAGATTGATAATGGAGTATAAATTATAAAAAATACTGATATTAGGTCAAATGACCTAAAATGGATCAATTAGGCTTTAAGTTCCAGTTGATGCTACTTTACTTTTTCTCCAATTCTCATCATTTGGATGCCACTTGATGAGCTGCTAATTTTGGCCTATGATGAACTGTATACAAGCAACTTGTATGTGGGGCATTCACAAGTCTCATTTGATAAGGTCTGTCAAATGGCGTAATACTATGATTTATCATTCATAAATGTGGATGTCCATAGATGAGCTGAAACTTAATTAAGGGTCTGATGCAGGATCACATTATGGTTACCTAAATCACCTATAGGGATGATTCTAAGTCAACTACATGATCTAATCCTGGTTTCCTCACTCATAATCCATCTCTTCTTTTTACTTCGACTGGCTTAACCCCATTTGGCTGCACTCCATGAGCACCCATACTTGAATTTCTATCTTATAGAATCTGTTGTTAAGCCATCATCCATTTCGTCTTTCTGTGCACACAACAGAAAGTTATAATAATCTCTCCTAGTCAATAAGAATAAACATCATTGTTATCATCTGCATATGATTGTTTTCCCTTTACATTCCATCAAATCCTTTAATATCCCCTTAAATACCAATGAACCCTGCTTGCGCTTCATTTTACTATTTAGCCCTTGTTATTTAGTTTACTATGCTTTTGTGCTTCATCTTAACTTCATCTACTGTTTAGGACCTATGTTTTGTCATTTTGTAACTCTCTTCAATACTGAAGACCATATTGTATACTGTGACACATTTAAAGTTTTCCTACTAAAACCCATTTGTTCTGATGCTGGCTAAACAGTTATAAAACCATAATGCTTTAGCATTAACATTAAACAAATGGAAAAGTGAGTGTCTTGACCATTGTTGAGGAATTCACTGAGAAGTGGAGCAAGGAAGGTACCATCACAACAGAATTAAATTTTTCCATTTTGAATTTGCATACAATGTTTCTATAAATTTATCAAACAGTGTTTTGCATTTTAACAGCAAATATAACAATATGATTTATGACTTGGAACCTATCAAACCATTTTTAGTTTTTATGCATGGAAAGTATACTACCAAAGCCCGAAACTCAGTCCAATCATGGCAGTCATCTCTAAATTCTTGAAAATTATTGAATTATTTCATATTTCCCTTGGTTGAATGATGCTTCAAATCATTCTCATTAAAATGAATAATGAACAATAAACTTTTTCAAAACTTATTCACAGATAATTGCAATCTATTTCACAAATTCCTCACAAACAATTGAAGACACCTTTCTGATTAATAAACAATGGATGCTATAAGTTGTACTGTTTGTTCTATTTTGCTATTGTTTATTGTTGTTACCTCTCCCATGCTTTTTTTTTTCACACAAATAAATATATAGATATTTCAATAATGTTCTTAAATTTTTCTTTTTGTATAATTTTTAATTTTTCAAATCCTTTTCAGAACTTTTATTTAATTTTCCAGATTCCCAAAAAACTCCATATATTTACCTCCAGCTGCATTGTTCCCAAGCATCAAACTTGCAACTGTGAATCCAACAAATTTGTCAGGTAAAGATAAGATTTGCAGAGGTTAGAACAACCTATTATGCTAGTTACTAGCATGTTGATTGTGTTCCTCAAACTTAGAGGAGACATTTCAGAACCTACCCATGTAGGTTAACTATCATCTGCCGAATTATTACTAGTAGCTTTAGAGAAAATACACATTTAAATGATACTTGGTTTGTTGAAAAGACTGCTCACTGACCAATTTCACATGATTGAACAACTTCAGGTAATGCAAGGATTTAAAGGAACAACTGTCAGATGCCTGCCTAACGAGGTTGAGTTCTTTTGACTAAAGGGAAGTGGGTTTACTTTTTGATGAGCACTAGGAGAGTATTAGAGTTCGATCTGGACTTCAGCTAATGAGGTTGAGTTATTCTTGGAAAGGGGAAGTGGATTTCCTTGTTGATCAGTCCTAGGTGAGTATTACACTATGATTAGGACTTATAGAGAGTGTTTACATCCACCAAGCAAGATTCACCTAAAGGTATATACTGTTTCAGAACATGTCAATTGTTAAGCATTGGTTGAACTCTTACGTTATGTTTATTTGAAGCACCAAGTTTGTTTCTTTGACATAATAAGTATTGTTTACTTAGGAGCAAAGACATTAGAGGTACTAGTGAATTAGGTAAAGTTATATTTAATGTGACATATCATGGAGATTACCAAACCCAAAATCGGATCATGCAGATTGGATCCAAGTCCTCGATGTGACCAAAATCACCATCATATTAGATTTAAAATTATTATAATCTGATTCAACTTCATTGAAAACAGATAAACTTGATATCAATCTGGGATTGAGACATGAAATAAACAAAGTCAAGATTATTAAACCCAAATCGAACTTGCCTTGTGTCTAATACCTGAATCTATATCCAGCTTAGCACAAGTCCATTTCTTGTGAGATCTAAACTATGTCAGTCCTATTTGCAGTTGCATTTCTGTGTAAACCTCTTTTATCTATCTTTTCCGTTTGCCAATAAAAGCGCTTTCACATTATGTGCTTAGTGAACATTGAATAAGTGAAGAAACACCAAGCACGAGGTCCAAGGATTAATAAAATATATTCAAAATTAAATTTAATATGTTTTAAAGGCTGGTTCAAGGACATATACTAGTAATAGATATAGACTGAAATCGACATAAACAGTCTAACCCCAGACCCCCTCCTCGCTCTTTCTCCTTCCACTCACTTGGTCTCCATGATGGCTACTTGCCCACCCTTTTCCCAGCTCAAGTCCATCTTATGTGAAATTAAGAAGGGTCATTCCAATGCTTCTTGTTTTTTCTGCCTTTTCATCTCTTCTCAATCTCTTATAGGGTTGATGTTATACGTTTCTTCTTTATTTTATCTTATCATGGGGAGAGGATGGAAATGCTCAGCAAGATGATGACATTCTGAACTGCATAAAATCTCATTCCCCTTTTTACCAATTCCATTCTCCTTTCTTGGTTGCCTTCTCTTCTAAACATCTCTCCTCTTATCATTCGGATTATTCCAATTTTGAGCAGTTTTCTCCCAAAAATCCATTCTTCTATGTTGTTTAATTGTGTTGCACCCTAGATTTATGTTAACAATCCCTTCCCTTTTACACTCTATTGATTGGTCCTCGCTAAAGGACTCATCACCAATAAGCCTTAAGATGCTTCTGGCTTTGTTTCAATTTATCTGTTTTATGACATATATGTTACGCATCATATTTTATTTATAGGTGGTTATGACCGATCTTCAACTTGCAGTACTGCCATCATTTTCCTTTGCACCATATGACCTTTTGGACAAAGATCTGCTGGTCTTAGTGTGATCATAAAAAGTTAGATTATTAACCTTTAGTACTTCACAACATATCTGTCTCAACATTAGAACATTTGAAAACAACACCTGAGTCTTCAGCAGAGCATTTACGAGAAGACCTACAAAAGACAACAGGAACTGACCTTCTTAAGGAAACTAGATGTAGGCAAAGGAATTAGGTGGTATATCAACAAGTACCTGTGCTTCTAATTTATTTGGAATTGTCTCAAAAGCAATTATGTCAGCACCTGCTTCTGAAAGAACCTGAAGCCTTCTCCTATGGAAATCTTTAAGAGTTTCCAAGGTAACAGCTTCTCCATAATTGCCGCTGCAAAAATGTAAATAAGTCATACATTCAGATATCAAAACTTCACAAAAAGAGAAGATAACGAAAAAAAGGATGGAGAAATACTTCAAAAATACACCTGTACTCAGAACCATCAGCTAAATATGCTCCATAGCTTCCTACAGATGCTGCAACCAATATAGGGCGTTGTTTGAAAGTATTTTCCTTTTTATCAGCATTTTGAGGGCCTTTTAAGTATCTCTTCTGAAATATATCTCGTGCTTCATATGCAATTTCAACACTTCTCCTTAATAATGCTTCACTTTCCTCTCTAGAAAAGCCTCTAGACTCAAAACCTTGAATAGTAGCCTGCTCCCATGTGAACTATAGTTAAGCTTTGCCTAAGAGGTAATGACTTTAAACGGTAAGCAACAAAGGATACCTGATACGATGCTGTTGTAAGAATATTTGCACCTGCTTCAAGGTAGTCCAGGTGAACCTGCTTCAGTGATATTTGACAGTTATGGAAAGTAAGAGAGGGAGCATTGGCTCTCAGGGGCAAAAAGTAAAAGATATAACAGGAAAATGCAGATCACCACAGGAAAAAGATAGTTTATTTTAAAGACACAGCAGATTGCCTGATCTGGATTACCTTTATATTCTCAATTAGCTTTAGAGCTCTGGCATTTTTATGCTGTTCTATTGAATAAGTCCCTTATTAGATCCACAGGTGGCTTTCAAAAACTCCGATTAGAAACGTTCTCATGTTCTTTTTGGAGAAAATGTGGAGATATTATGATTATATTAAATAAAAAGATATGCTGCTTTCCCATCTTCAGTAATATGCACTAAGCTAGCCCTTTTTATCTACAAATTGACCATAGATCGCATACTTAAAACATCTATAAAGCCTATAAACAAGAAGGAAGATACAAAGTATAAATGCATACCATTACTTATAAGCAATCTCAGTCTCAGAAGGCCTCATCCCATTTCATGAATGGAGGCAATGTTCGTGTGGCTCTCAAAAATCCATTGCTCTAACGGATTAATTGCTTTTACCAAGATAAGATCCTTTTTTTTACTTTTTCCTTTCTGAAGTGAGTTAAAAGTGTAACACATGAATCTTCCATTTAATGAAAAAGTACCCATAAACTGCAAGGTGGTCCATTCCAACTTCTCACCATGGACTGAAACTTGTTTGACTGACATTAATATCATTCCATTACTCTGGTCTAACCAGAAACTAAAAGACTAAAAGACATTGAAAAAAAAGTGTTACTCACCATTATCTTAATACAGACTGTCTCTGACAGATACTTGCAACTGATGGCATAGTTTAGGTAAATTTGGTGTATGTCTAGGATAATTGATCCTTTTTTGCTTACATTCTGAATGCAACTCCATGTCTACATTTGCCTCCATAAATTGGGAGTCTCAATTATTTCCTTTTCTATTCAAAAGTTCATTCACCCTAAATTTTTTCATTCTATACATTGCCTTCAACATCGTTTCTAATCTGTATGATTAGCTGAGTCATGAAAAGTCCAAAAACTAGACTGAGCCCATGTTTTTCATCATCAAATACCATCAACAAAATCACCACCCTTACCTATCAGGTTCTAGTCACCCCTTTCCATTTCTGATACAAATAAATTTGTACACCCAACAAAAGAAATAAACATATCACGTCACAACTATAGGACATAACATGGCCATGCTACTAAAGGATACAGCCCACGATAACAAGAATTCAACAATCATAATCTCAAATAAAATAAAAAGTCTAAATCCATCATCCGTTAAATAAGTAAATAAATATTGGTTCAAAGCAACTAAATCCGAATTTAAATACCCAAATCCATAACCTCAAAATTTAGAAAGTTATCAACTATAAATTCATAGTCAATTAAAGAACCAAAATTCTACATAAAATCACCAAACTTGCTAGCAACTCCAAGCCTAAACCATTCTTTATTCCTAATGAACCTATTCATCTGGAAAAATAAAATAAAATAAAAAGAGATAAGAGCTATACAATTTAGTAAATAGAACTTACACTTTCTCACCACAAGCATAATTTTTTTATGAACACTACATCATTTAAAAAATAATAAATATTACAAAAATAAAGCATTTCATAATTCATAGTACAATATGATAAAGCAAATCGTAAAGCTAATCATGCATGCCCACATCATCAATATTTCATAAACATGGTTCTAAATTTATATTGCAAACAAAATCATAATTTAATTTTAACCATTTAGTTTACTATAATTCAAAATATTGCTCATAGATATTCATGCTAAAGTCACTTTATACTAGTGATAGAACCTATGTTCGTAATTGACAAGGATCATATTTTGTATGCCAACTTTATACCTACTGATAGGGCCCATGTTCATATAGGTATTAGCTCTAGATGTCAATCTTCCTTAATTTTAAGAAATCATACATAGCTATCTAAGAGCTTTCAAAATATTTATATTTTTGGCTTAAAACATATATAAGTAGGTATAAAAATACAAATGCATGATAAGACTCATATTTTAGACATAAGCTATTTTCATTCAAAATATCCATAAAACCACTTCTCGCATAATTTTCATAATACATATGTTGATTCTTTGTTTTAAGAAAATATGGTATTATCACTGACAAACAGTATATATGAAAAACATATGATAGTTTGAAAATTAATAAAGAATATAAAATCTACTAGTCTCCGTGCTTGAGCTTTAAAAATTCACTAGACAAATCTATGAAACCTATTTAAAATATTAAAAGCAAAATTAATTTCTATATGATGACTTTAATAGTATTAAAATAAGAAAAAGGGATGGTTGGCTGGACAAGTGGCATTTGATGGTCTGGTGCGTTAGATCTAAGCGATTCAACCAATGAATTATGAAATATAAACTTGATCAAGACCAATATCATTTGATAAGTTCATCTATAGTAGTTTTCAAAGACACTCAATAGGGGCTGGGGTGATCAGTCCAATAGGCTGCCTTGGCCACGGCGGTTCAGAGCCTCATCATTAGGGACAATTTGGGTCCACAGGAAAGAAAGACAGAACTTTGTACTGGGACCCATGGGTCTGCTTAGAGAGAGAGAGAGAGTAAGAGGAAGGAGAGAGAAACAAGAGGGGGAGAGAGAAAGACAAGGCTTCTCCTCTCCCAGAAGAAGAAGGGGAGGCCGGCATAGCTGGGGATCGTGTTAGAGGGCATGAGCAGCAGCCGGAGGCCATGCACAGCCGATGGCCAGGACCGGCCAGTGAAAAATCAAAGAAAAAAGAGCCAGAAAACAGGGGAATCAGAGGGTTTTCTCCATTTCTAGGCCGTTGGCCCATCACCGGCGGCTATGGCTCCGCCGTGGAGGAATTTATGGAGGTCGACGACTCCCTCCAGGGGTCCGGCGTCAAGAGGCAACAGCGCCGGTGGCCGAAAAAAAGGAAAAACAAAACAAAAGAGGGGCGGTGAACTGGGGGAGGGGGGATTTTTGGGTCAATTTCCGGCCGATTTCTTGGCCGGCGACGGTAGTTTAAGGCCTCGGAAGGAAGATGAAACCAAAGGGGAGGAAGGAAGGGGCTTTACCTCCGCGCCGGCAGCGTTCTCCGGTCCCTATTTCCGGCGGCCACACACAGAAAGGAAAACGGCAAAAAAAAGGGAGAAAGAGCGAAAAAGAAGAGAGGAGGAAGCGCGGTGCTCGTGGTGGAGGGTCACGAGATAGCGGATTTCCGAGGGTTCCGCTCGAGACCAGCGGCCATAAGAGTCCGCTTGGTTCCGGGACGGGTCGGAGAGGAAGAAGACGTCTGGTCACGCGCAGAGCACGCGCGGCCCGTTGGGGGTTAAGTGGACCGGGCCCCGACCAGGCCTTCAAAAAACAAAGGAGATCAAACCAAAATCAGACAACCACAATTTTTCTTTCCATTTAAAAGAAAACGAAAGAAATAAAAATCCAATAACTACTCGTTCACGAGAAAAACACTTCAAGTTCTGTATTTAACCGAGAATCCCCAAACTCCACGAGACAAAGCAGTAAAGAGATCGAAAAGAAGCTCGCATGTATTCAAACTTCTGTAAAATATCCGGGAGTGGATTTGCCTTCTTGATGAGATCGGGGGAGGTGAACAGGCACTTGGCGCTCCAGAGCGCGTCCTTGAGATCAGCACCATTGGCTTCCATCTCCGTCGCGAGACCGCCGTCGATCACCGCGCATCCTCCGGCCTCCCGCAGGAACTCCCGCATCATCGCCATCGGATCCTTCGCTCCTAATTCCATTACCTCACTCCAGACAGAATGAGAGCGAGAGCGAGAGACCCTGAGGGCTATTTTTTGAAGAGGGAACGGAGAACCAGAGTTGAGAAGGGCTCACCACGTAAGAGAGAGAACATATAGAATTTTTGGGCGAGTAACAAAATTGGACAAATGGTGTCTGGATCCTATGTGGCCTTCACCTTGTGGCATCTTATGCGGCCACGTCATGATTGGTCAATATTATGGGGCCATGCAGTGGGCATGGTTTTATAGCGAATTATTCGAGATAATTGCTTGTTTTGTCCCCACCGATAATTGTTAGCATAGCTTGTTGATGCCTTGCCTTTTAAAAACTTATACATAAAAAGATCCAAGATTTAAATCCTAAATATTACTCGAAACTTTTGAAATAGAAACTGTGTAAGATCGAGATCGATTCCTGATTTTTTTTTTTTTAATTTGTCCCATCATGCTAATGGTGGTAGGGCCGGTAACATGGTTTCAAACAACATCTAAATTTTTAAAACTTTATGAGTACAACTAATTGTAGATCATTAAGCACAAGTACTGTAGCTGGACCCAAATTCTAATCAAGAAAGCTTATCAACAGCAGATGCCAGGTGACAAGGACTCTTCATTGATAGCATGATTGCTGATTTGTTAATAGCTAGAAAAAATAATTGTCACTTTCATCATGGATCACTAAAGGGCCATGAATTTAATTACATCCATTCTAGGAAATAATAAAGGATTCGAATCAAACAATAATCCTGCTCATATTAAGTTATAAAGGATAATAGATTAAACAGAACCCTTTTTTTTTTCTTTTTTACTTTAGTGGCAATAAGGATGAGGTAAGCACACTAAGGTTAAAACAGAAACAGGTTTTGATAAGATTAGGACATCCAGGGATAGTGATAGCTCTCTAAAGCTATAGCATTAAACACCCTGCCGTGAAAAAAATGCACTCTTAGTACTATTCCAAATAAAGTGTGGATTTGGAAAACAAATTCAATAGCTTTTCTAAAGGAGACAGTTTTCCACATAAGTTCAAAAAGGCACTCATATTATCAAAAGGTGTGCTTAAATTATTTTTAATAAAAAAATACTAGATTATATACCATGCTAGAAAAGTCTCCTGGTAATTGTCCTAGAAATGTAAAATTAAATGCCTGTTTTACACAAAATTATTGCCTACACTAAATGCTCCATGTGGCTATACACACATCCAATAATGGCCAATGGTTTGATGGAACCCATTAATCTAGCATGTACCTTAATCCACCATCATAAGAACCTGCAGTCATGATTGGCTCTGTGTATGGCCATGCTAGTGCACATGATGTTGCCAATAATTTGGACTCTTTCACCCAAGCTTGGCGGGTTAGAGGGAAGGACTGTCTTCTATTTTGTACAGCACAGCACTGCTTAATTATAGGCTCCTATCAAAATAAAAAAAATATTGCTCTTGGTCACAAGTTTAATTAAGAGGGTGTCAACTAGTTGAGTTGCTAAAGTAATTGTTGGATGCCAGTGTTTGTGTTTTTGATATTACCTGCATGTTGAATTTGGCCGAGTCCCCCCTTTCGAAGTCCTCATCAAACAAGGGGAAAAAAAATCAAGAGTTTGATTAGGATTATTAATTAAATTATCTGGTTTAAGATATTGGAAAGAGTGACCTAAGAGACTATAAATAAAATATAAGACTGCAAATGGATCGGGTTAATCTATGATGCAACCCGACCTGATCCAGTTAGATCTGATTCGAATCCATTTAAAAAACCCATAGAGTCAGGTCGGGTTCAAAAATTGGATCCGTTCTCTTTTCCAGGTCGAGTTTGGATTTTTTGAATTTGGACTCATTCCGATTGATCCCGATCCGTAGAGATTTTTGGATTAATTTGATCTTAAGATATATAATCCGATCCGATCTGGACCCAAATATAGGACCCGAACCCAGTTAGAATGACCACCCAAATAGGGATTTGGATTTGAGCCAAAATTATCTAAATCCTTCGATCTTCCCCATCCGATTTTAAACTAAAAATCTTCAAAATTAAAAATATTTCGAACCCTTCAGTTCTTTTATTTTGACTGTTGTAATATTTATAACAACCCAAGAAGAAAAGACTGGATGGATTCTTGATAACTTAAATAAAGGACATTTCAATTACTTCTTCTCGCTCCTTGCTTGGCTCAATTTTTAAAACCTTCTGATTTTTGTTTACCGTACCATGAGCTACAAAAGGAAGAGGACTTCTTGAATTCCAATTTTATTTTGTTGATTTTAAAAAAATTTAGAGTATGCTCTAATGTGTACAGATATTGTGTCATCCAGAGTATATACAGTCTCATTTTTAACCATGTACAAGTATTCTCCATGTATTATATTTTAGATTGGGACAATTATATCATTATATAAAATTTATATATATATTTTTTTTTTTTTTTGTGTGGACTTCTGAAATCTTGATTTTTCTCAAAAATGCTTGTTTCCCTCTGCTATCCAATACAATTAATTATTAGAATTTATAGTTGGAGGATTGGAGGAAAAAAAGAAAAGAGATCTTTCTTAATTGTCATACAGTATTAATATTCACTGATGGTAGGTTTTAAATAAATTAAACCCATGATCTGATCCGATCCGAATCGGATCCGTATTTCATGGATTGGAACCGGGTTATATATGGACTCGATCCGATCTGAATGATCCAATGGGTCAATAAATTCAGTCATGGACCCGATCCGATCCGATCCGATTTTTTATCGAGATGGGTATGGGTCCAATATTAAGACCTGATCAAGAAATCGGATCGAGTTGGGATCACTCAGGACCTGATCCAACCCGTCCCATTTGCAGGCCTAATAAAATATATTAACTCTTAGGGGCAATATTGAAATTTTATTTTTTGAGAGTAACTGTGAAAATTTTCTGATTTTCAATTATAAAAAGTTTGGGAATGAACTAGATTAGGGCCGGATTCAACGAACCATGCACAAAGTAGATTCTTTGAAAAGGTACTAAATTAAAGCGAGATACAATGTACCTAGCTTGAGATATCATGTCACACTAAGTGGTAATCTCAAAAAAGATAGACTAGTCTAAGTGATAGAAAGTTTGGATGTACATCACTCAAGATATAAGAGCATTCAAGTATTTCACAAATCATATCCAGAAATCCTCCATCCAATCACTTCGCAACATAGTTGGAACTTAGAAGAAATCAATTTATCAACGATCAAAAAAATTTAACAATGATTAAGATTATGCACTTTAATTTAATATGTCCAATAAATATATATTTCACATATAGCTTAGTAACGTGACTAGCAGAGTAATAGCTCAAGAGCCCCTTTTTATGGATAAATATTATAAAAAAATTGATTAATTTTTCGATCGAGCAAGTTATCTATATTTTCATACTTCTTTAGGTGGATAAATCATTTTGGTATAAATAGTATGTACTCATAAAATAAGAGAAGTCTTATCCATCCAGAAGATGGATAAGTCAATTTCTCATCAACCGATAAACCATCTTTTAATTTTTTTCTAAAGTACCCCTAAATGAATATTATATTATATTATTATATAATCTTATTATATAATATTAGATTATTCTATATTATATTATTATATAATATTATATATAATAAATAGTATAAATTATTATAAAATATTATATATATATATATATATTATATATATATATAATATATATATATAATTTATTATATAAATATATATATATATATATATATATATATATATAATGTATTATGAAAACTATGGATAGATTTTAACAACTTACCTGAAATTAGTAATACAAAAGATCATAAATAACAGATTCCACAACCACATTCCAATACATAAAAGAATATAAGGAAATTATTTACCTATCTAAATATTACCTAGAAAATATTTATATGGGAAAATATACTCTTGTCTAAGTTTTTTATCCCCTAATGAATGGCTCTAAATATTTTGGCGAGGAAAAATGGTTGGTGCATATTAGGGCACTCAAAATGTTTCTCAAGCCCATAAAATGTTGGCTTGCAATTTTACATTCAATTGATTTCTCTGTGTTGGCCCAATTCTTATGAGTCATAGTAATCCTCTCTTATCACCTTCCAAGGATAATTTGTGCGTGCAAAACTAGCACATCCTAATATTGTCAAGTAGTTAGATATTGGAGCAGTCTTTGGGTGGCAGTGAATTCTTCAATTCTGAACTATGATGCCAAGTAGGTTTTTATGATATCTTATTCTCTAATATTTTTGATTGTGTTTATACCAGAATAGTATGAATATACCACTTTATCAAAAAAAATTACATAAATAATAAAAATTTGCCTTTTTCCAATTCAAATTCCTAAACTAGATTGCTAGCAGATTTGCACTCCTTTAGAACATTATAAACATTATATGCACAAAAATATTAATCTAATTTAAAACGAATTTACTGTAAGTCATTTTGTAAAAGGAAAAGAAAAGATAAGAAAAGCACCAAAGTCTACAAAGCTTTAAGTTGCAATTATAAACTTTTAATATTAGAATGCTTCTTGGCTCCGAACATATGATTTGGATCAAGAATACATCCGCATCAAATTTAGATCAATCAGGTACACGCTTGCATTCTCAGCACCATCCAATTCAACTTAATTGGTATGAGAATTTTATGATCACAGCATTCGCATATGAAGAATGATGCTGGCAAACGCAGCACCAAAGTTTCAAAACTTATACTGCTCCCAAAATATATCGATTCTGTGCACTACGTCACCTAGTAGAGTAAGTCTGCTGCATGGAATGCCAATTAACGTTTTGCTGTAGTACCATTCCTATATCATCAATGAGATGTACATATATAAATACATCCTACATCATCAATGAGATGTGTGTACATGCATGCATGCAGGCATACATGCATGTTTGTGTGTGTATATATATATGTGTGTGTGTGTGTACTAACTATATATGGTGTATATATGTGTATGCTTATGCCGTCAGGATGTGCATATATTGCATATCTCACGTATTGTGCTCATCTCCCTGTTAGCATCCTCAATCAACAAAATGTGATGCGGTGATACCAAATGGAGATTCAGTTCAGTTCAGCTTGGTAGTGCAATATAGCGTTTTTGCATTGAGAACTTGAGCGCTTGTGGATGCTCCATTAGGTCGAAACGGGTTGTAGGACTATTGGAGCTAATTTCCATGCGGTGGATTGAGAGCCAAAATAGGAGATTGGAAAGAATGTTGGGGCATATTTGGCCGGAAGAAGTTAGATTTTGGAATGGAAGGAGAATGGCTAACTTCATTTCCAACCATTTGGATTAAGAGAGTTCCATTTTCATTCCAATTTTAGAAAAAATAAAAATTTTTAATTCTTCAAAATTCGATTTCCTTTCAATTTTAATCATAAATCAAACACATCAAAAGATATGATCATTTTATTTCTATTTTAATTTATTCAGTCTCCGATTTCAATTTTTATTATAAATTAAATGCATCTTTAGATTTTTTTTTTCCTTCTTCGTTCCTCTCTCTCTCTCTCTCTCTCTCTCTCTGGTGGTAGCATTTTAGGTTCTTCCAGTTGGTGGTGAGGGAGAATGGACTTGCCACATGGCTTGGTTGCAGAGGCATCATCATGCCATCTTATATTTTTTCTGAGGCGTGCTGCTCTGCCGTTTTGCTTTCCAAATGTCCGTAGGTGACCGGTGTCCAAAATGGAACATTCCTTCCCTTTCTTTTTCTTCTGGAGATCTTATCGTCACTAGCGTTTATTGGCCCTCCACTGCTGTGCTTTCCAAATGTCTATAGGTGAGCGGTGACCAAAATGGAACATTTTCTTCCCTCTCTTTTTCTTCTACAGATCTTATCACTACTTTGTCACTAATGTTTATTGGCCTCCCTGTAGAGTCCATAGGATGTACAGCAAATAAGATTCTTTTCTAAAGGTAAGCGTGACAAATAGGGTACGAATTGTCTCGTCACCAAAACTATGAGAATTATTGTGGTGATGGATAGTCAGTAGTCGGTCAAAAATTGACTAAGAGTTGCACTTAAACTAACAACAAATATCATCGATAAATAAAGTATTATCATCAGAGAAGGCATGCAATTAAGTCAAGACAAAAGATGATGATAGAGTTTAGAGTGAGATGTATTGGACTCCGCTCATTGTCAACGAAGAAAGATCTGCAAAATAAGTTCTGTCGGAGGTGGCTCCGGCAAAGACCTCCGACGCTCAAATAGTAAATGATTAAGAAAAAAAATGAAAAATCTCTGGATTTTGAGATTGTGTGTCTACGCATACCTGGAGGGATCCCGCTTACCTTATTTATAGAGGGAGCAAAATGAATGATAAGAAGGCAGACGATCATATCGATTATGTCCTGTCGTACGGTGCCGCATGATGCCGCGTGGGATTTTTAAATGTCGGCGGCAGCGTGCCTTCTATTCGACGCGCTCACGACGGCAGATGCTATCAGACGTGGGCCTAATAAATGACCCTGGAGGTGCATTTAATGAAATTGTAGTATCCCATCACGGTGCACAGCTAGCCGATCAGGACATAGTGCCTAAGTAAAATGATCTTGATGTGGCCTATCATAGTCGTACGATGGCCACGTTCGATGCTTAGTCAGTCGGCAGAGGTCCATTTTATCTAGGTCAACAGGATAGAATTGCCGAGCTGCCTTATTTTCGACAGGCATAGTCGATTGTTAATTGATCAATAAGTCGATTACAAGTCGAGCAGCCATGAGAGACATATTAACTTTAGTCGGGATGGTGCTGATCAGAGACGACCATCCTTCAGTCGGCTGGATGTCAGCAAAGCGCCCGACGTCCACTCAGCCAGAGAAACTTGTATATCCGAGTTGGATTAATTGTCGGTTAGTCGGTATGATTTTTTTAGTCGGCCCAGAGACGAGAAGTCAGGATAGTTGGCTAAGTGACAGGAACCTACCTCAACACTTGCCCTCACTCTCAATCTGACTTAGCAGCTAGTCGGGCGAGAGGAGTTTGTCTTCGGATCATCATGAGTTGCTTTAGTCGATTGTCACTCGACTGACACTTCGTGGGGCTTTGGAGGATAAATTTTATTTTTTTTCCAAGATTTTAAAATCAGAAGGCACTTTGGAGGATAAATAAGAGGACATTATGATGTAACCAATCATAAAAACCATCTGCAATATTTATTTTCAATTTTAAATTTTGATATCTGGATGGCCTTCTTACTCTCCTTTAGTTATCAATTAGTTAATATCCACCTTCCTTTTGTTTGATATATTGACGATGCTGTGAATTTCTTTATTGTAAAAATTCCAGTGGACTCAAGAATTTGTTCCAATATACAAATTCTCTTTCTAGAAATATCTACACCAGTATGACGATACATATGGCCAGTTATTAAGACGAGCGACTGATGAATGAAAATCAAAATAATATGCCTCAATGATGGTTGTCTATACATCCATGTGGTGCATACAGTATAGAGGATAATTTCTTAAGAAATAGTGTCATTGTGTTCAATCTCAAGAAGAGTCATTTGCTTGTTTTTAGGTTTGGTGATAGATTTGGTGGCAAAAGTTTCAAATCATGTTGCAACTTGCAATGACCTTGTTTTCATGGAGGAATAATTTAGGGATTGGTAACTCAAAATTGTCACTTAGCTGAAGAAAGGTCAGTTGTAGAACAACATCAAGGAGAGTAACATGCTTGTTGTTAGGTTGATGGGGCAGAAATTGGTCTATGACTTGTAGGGAAGGTTTACAATTTCTTACAATAACCTTGTTTTCATGCGAAAAGAATGATTTGGAAAGTTGGTAATCTCATTTAAAGTTGTGACTTGGCTAAAGAAAGGTGTGCTTGTTAAGCTTCAACACATGTCAACCTCCATGTGACTCGTATTGTTCCTCCCCCATCCCCTAGATTAGCACGTAGAGTTGAATTCCCTTGCGTCTTTGTTGCCTCATTTTCCTTTCTTTTTTTTTTTGAAGCCATACTAAGATTTTGTAGCTTTGTCTAAGGTATCTACTGGACTTTTAAACAACACCCGGACCCACACCATCTGACACTCTTTGGGGCTGGACTTGTATATTAGTGATGGAAATTACGTTGGATGTCTCGAGTGGTTGGTGTACTAAATCTTTATCTAGTCCACCATAAGCTGACATCTCGCGAAGGTGGAATTTCTCGGAATAAAATTATGACTAAGCCACTCAGATCTTTTCAATCCTTCACCGTTTGTCGCTCTATTATGATGTAAAACAAATTAACCATTCTCTTCTAGAAAAAGGAAAAAACAAAGGAAAAAATATTATTAAACCTTAGTTTTGTTGTGATCTAAAATTACCTGGAGCAACATACCCAATTGTTCCCCTAACGACGTTAGTTGAGTTTGCTGAATTTTGCAAGGATATGCTTATAGCTTCACAAAGGATTTTTGCCAACCCAAAATCCCCTACATGAGCAACCATGTCAGCATCAAGAAGAACATTTCTAGGCTTCAAATCACAGTGAACAACCGGTGGTTGACAGTTGTGATGAAGATAATCCATTGCTTCAGCAACATCAATGGCTATGTTTAACCTCTGAAGTAAATTTAAACTGTTTGCCATTCTCTGCTCGCTGATTCTTGGATGCAGCCATTCATCTAAACTCCCATTAGGCATGAATTCAAAAACCAGAGCTTTGAAATCATAACCTCTAAAATCAGCACTCGAGCACAATGTTATGATCTTGACTAGATTACGTTGTTTGATGATTCTTAAAGCATCACATTCAGCTACGAAACTCTTGACAGCTCCTAATTGTTGCAGTTTAAAAACCTTCACAACGACAGCTGCATTGCCATGAAGCAGAGACCCTTTATACACTGAGCCATATCTTTCTGTGCCAATAAGATTGGTGGAGGAGAATCCATCAATTGCATCCTACATCTTTGAAATGAAGATCTATAGAGATAGATCTAGAAGGTTGCTCGGATTGTTCCAATTCACGAACATCGATATCTTGTTGAAGCGGCTCAACATGGATAATTCCAAAGAAGGCTATCTTCCGATAGGCTATGGAATTACTCTTTTCAAGAAAGATTGTCTGACAACTCCTGAGAAGAGAGAGCGTATGAATAGAATACCATATACCTCAACAGTGGGATCTATCATGTACGCTATGACATATACGAGATCAGATATGGCCTATTCACTAGGGATAGTGAGTAGGTACCAGTTTGATCCGGATGAGAAGCATTGGAAGATTGCGAAAGCAATTCTTAAATATTTGAGAAATACTAAAGACCAATGGCTTATCTATGGAGATACTGATCTGAAACTTGTGGGATATACTGATTTTAGTTTTCAGTCAGATTGTGATGACAATAAAAGCGTGTCGGGCTACGTATTTACTCTGAATGGAGGAACTGTTCGCTGAAAGAATTCCAACCAACATACTATAGTCGATTCTGTATGTGAAGCAGAATACACTGCTGCATCGGATGCTGCAAAGGAGACGGTGTAGTTATAGAAGTTTATCAACGAGCTTGGAGTTACACCTTCCATTGATGGTCCTGTTCTGCTGTACTGTGATAGCTCTAGTGCTATAGTTCAGGTGAAAGAACCTAAGTCGCACCATCGCACCAAGCATGTTCTGCGCCGCTATCACCTGGTGCAAGAGATCGTGAACCGAGGTGATGTGAACTTCAGAAGATCAACGAAAAGGAGAACCTAGCCGACTCCTTCACTAAAACTCTTGGAATCAAAAAGTTCGATGACTTCAAATGGAAGATGGGTATAAGATATTGCCCCAATTGATTTTAGTTCAAGTGAAAGTTGTTGGAAATTGTGTCCTAAAATCAATCGTATGACGATTGAGTTTATCTTTGTATATAAGTTATTGATTATTGAATAAAAATTATTCGAATATTTTTCATCATAAAATTACAACTTTCTTGAACTCTTGTGTTGTGATGAAGTCTTTAGAATTATGCTAGTATGCGATAAAAAGAGAATTTATCATATAGTTCTTAAATATGTTTACGATCAAATGATACATTATTACAGGACAATGACGATTATTGAGTAGAGATCATTGTATGCCATATGGGTTGGTTGTCCTCTTAACTAAGGAATGTGGTAATACTGGTATGACATATAGATGAGATGTAGGAGTACATCATTATGGAACAAGTGACTCACTTGCTGAACATTCTGCTGTCAAGAGCTGCTTGCGAAACACATGGGTATAAATATCTTTCAGACCTGAGATCACCATAGTGACTTGCAAGCAACTCACTGTGCTTTAGTGCCAGACTATCTGGATTTCTAATGTAGTGACAGAAAACTACTAGGTACAATCAAGTACTTACGAAGTCTGTGTGTGGATCAAGATGGGATTGACCCCTCCAAATTATTGGAGTTGATGTATCGCTGTATTTCAATTTAGCAAAGCCTTGACTAGGGTAATCCATGAGATAGATTTAAAAAGTTGAAATACAATGCGGATAAAGCAATCTCAATTGACAGTTAACCTAAGACCATCCTAGAGTATTCAAGGTTAAAAGGATAAATTATGCGGTAACTATGTGTATGGGTTCTAAAATATTTCTTAACGATAATTCGACCTATCTGGACGTTAGGAACTATTACTAGATGGTTTCTCGATTAGTGCAGAAATTGGTTCTTGTGTTACCGGTTTAGTGTTTGAACTTATGGAGTCACGCACATAAGTCAGACAAAATAAGAAGCCATTGGCCTATGTTTATATGTTTAATTTGAAAGTACTTAACTTGATTGAACATATAAACTAGCTTAATTTAAAATTAAGTTATGGATCAAACGAGATTTAAGAGTTGACTATGTCTAGCTAGCACTATACATGAGGTTCAGATTCGATCCTGAAGATGAATAATTTTTGATCTATGATCCATGAAGCATATGAAAGATTGAATTTAAGTACTAATTAATTTTAGATTATATGTGAATTAATTAGACTTAATTGGATCCAAAATTCAAGTTAGACTTGGTACAAAAGTCCTAAAGAGTTTGGGATTGATAGCCTTTTAAAATTATTTCAAACCAGCTTCGAATTGGATTCGAATCGGATCCGTTTTAATGAGATATGAATATTTCCACTTGTACTGAAATTCTCCTCTCATGTGGACTGACCAACACCTGGAATGGTGCTGGTTTGGGGCATCCCATGTGGGTGAGGGAGTGGGTGCAAGTTGGTTGTCATATGTAATGGCAATTCTATCTCATGTAAGAATCTTTCTTTCATGAGTATTGGACTGATTCAAATCAAATTTAAGTTAGGACTCCTATACTTATTGGGTCATGAAAATCATCTATTATTAGAGAGAGTCTTTACCTATGGATGTATAGCAAACAAATCAGATTGAGAGAAGACAGAAAGAGAGAGAGAAGCGTGAGAAGAGAAGAGCCTTCATCTTCCCTTGGTCTCTTCCCTTTTGATGCCGCCCCTCTTCCCTTAGGTGTGAATTCATCTTGGGAATCCCACCTACTGGTGTGAGGTGTCACACCAACACATCTCCTCCTTCATTAGATTGGATTGCGAAAGTAATTGGATTGAAGTTTATTCTGCTTTTCTGCG
Organism: Elaeis guineensis; assembly: GCF_000442705.2. Taxonomy (NCBI): domain Eukaryota; kingdom Viridiplantae; phylum Streptophyta; class Magnoliopsida; order Arecales; family Arecaceae; genus Elaeis; species Elaeis guineensis. Next base: position 7,865,280 of record NC_025995.2, read on the forward strand.
GTGTCTGACGTGCATACGAAGTAGAGGATCTGTATATCCAGACTTCTATGAAGGTTTATATCAGATTATTTGAGATTTGATCTATGATTCTATTGCTAATCAGGTAAGGATTTGATTTTTAATCATGTAGATGAATAGAAAAATTTTCAGATACAACCTGAGCTTTTCGAAGAGAAATAATTTTTCTTCCCTTCAAAGATCTCTCTGCTGGAGGCTGAGTTGGCCAATTTGATAGCCCAGCATCGGAGCGACAAAAAAAAAATTGAGAAACTGAAGGCTGACTATCGAAAAAAAATAGAGTCAGCCAAGAGCACCCTCATCGAGGAGAAGAAGAGAGTACTGAAGGCGGAGAAGGCCGCCAAGGAAGTTGAGAAGATCACCACCGAACTCCAAGAAAAATTGACGTCAGCAGAAACTCAGACCCAGGAAGCTACTTCTCAGGCACTGATCGAGTTCTGCGAGTCAAAAAAGTATGAAGACGAGCTTGCCGATGTAGGTGCAGATGCATTCCAACTCGAGTTCATGGAGTGTAAGAAGCAAGTTCACCACCTCGTGCCCAAGCTAAACCTGAGCTCTATTCAGCCTGACAAGGACTCGAATGAGTGGACGATGAGTATGCAGAGGCTGAAGCGGACCGTCCCCACCCGAGCTCCTAAACATCTCTTGTACTCCTTTTCTTTGTATTTGTATCAATTCTTTTTTTGGAAATAAAATGAAATCTTTTTTTATGAATTGCTCGATCTCTTTTGTCTATGTGCACTTCTTCTTTTCTTTCTTGACAAGCTTCTCAAAATTGACTAAGTAATGAAGTCAGCAATAAAGTAAAATAGTTTGTAAAATGTAGCTAACCGAGTAGGTTATAGCCAAATTAATTGAACTTGAAAAAATTCTCCAAGTCACATAATCGACTCTTGTAGGTGAACTCAGCCAGAGTGAAGTCATAATCATAAATCATCCACCGCTGGTTATCCCATTAAGTAGGAACTTGTAGGCAATTTTTAGGATCGATAGATCCTTGGCTGGTCGGTGTAGAGCTGACTTAGCACAACTTATTTTCGTCAGATTGTATGACGAACCGCAACTCTTATACTTGCGGCCCTTGGGCTATTACGAGTATGGTGGTGGTTGTCGGACTGTGCGGCTCCGATATCAGATTTTAGCTGATTAATGCAATTATTTCACCTAAGTCTCGCATTCAATCTGGCACTACAGTTTTTAGCGAGCGTGCTTATGATTGAGGAAACCATCCATTGTTAAGAACGGGCCCACTCTCGACTTTGTTAGTAGGGTATGAGCTGACTAGCACTTCATCGGGTATGAGCCAATGAGGGAGTGGTCGTATTGTGGCTTGCTGAGAGTTTGAATTGTAAGGCACATGTCTTGTAAGAAAAAAGACCTTTTTTGTTTGATGAAGGTATTTTTATTGATAATACATTCGTAGGTTTTTGACGTTCCAAGTTTGAGGGATCTCGGTGCCATCCAAGTTCTCGATTTTGTATGCCCCTGGTTATAGGACTATCGAGACTCTGTAGGGATCTTTTCAATTTGGGGATAATTTTTCTTGCTCAATGGACTGGAAAATTTTTATTCTCATTAAGACTAAGTCTCCTATTCAAAAGATCTTTAGCTTGACTCAGGAGTCGTAATATCATGCTACCCTTTGTTGGTAGGAGATCATTCTTAGTCTAACTTTTTTTTGAGTTTCTTCATTTAAATCTAAGTCTGCTCATCTCTTGTTCGAGTTGGTAGATTCATCGTAGTATTCCACTCGAGTTGAAGATAGGCCAATTTCAACTGAAATCATGGCTTCAGTTTCAAATACCAACTTAAATGGAGTTTTTTCAGTTAGAATCTGAAGAGTTGCCTTTGACTTAGTCATTGTCTGTTAGGGGATATTTGACGATGAAGTCAGCGAGAATTTGGGATTTCATTGATGTTCTTGGGATAAAAGAAAGGTCGAACTCAGTGAGCTCGACCACCCACTTTGCCATTCTTTTTGAGGTGTCAGGTCTGTGAAGTATAGACCTTAGGGGGAGGTCGGTGAAAACTTTTATTGAATGGATCTAGAAATAGGGCCGTAATCGTTGAATAATAGTCACGATTGCAAAGACGACTTTCTCAATTCTGGAATATCTTAATTCAGCATTGTGTAGTACCCGACTTACATAGTAGATGGGTCTTTACATTTTATCTTTTTCTTGAACCAGCACCAAGCTGATGGCTTCAATAGTGGTTGCTACATACATGAGTAATATATTACTGATGCTGGGTTTCGTCAAAAGTGGAGAAGAGCTGAGGTATTACTTCAACTCGTCGAAAGACTTTTGACATTTCTCCATCCAAGTGAAGTCTTTCATTTGCCTGATGGTCTTAAAGAAAGGGAGGCACCATTCCACAGACTTGAAGATAAATCGACTTAAGAATGCAATTCATCCCACCAATCTCCGAATATCTTTTCAAGAGTCAGGAGGTTTCATATCGAAAACCATCTTGATTTTCTTGAGATTGACCTTGATACCTCTCTTTATCACCATAAAATTGAGAAACTTTTTCGATGTGACACCAAAGGCATACTTAATCAGGTTTAGCTTCATCCGGTGCTTCCTCAGGACATCGAAAGCTCCAGCCAAATCGCTGATATGGAAAGTAGCTTTAGCACTTTTCATGAGCATGTCATCGATGTAAATCTTCATGTTGTGCCCGATTTGGCCTTTAAAGACTTTATTGACTAGTCTCTGATAGATTGCTATGGCGTTCTTGATGCCAAAAAGCATGACTTTGTAACAGTATAAACCCTTCTTAGGATAAATACTATCTTCTCCTCATCCTCGGATGCTATCCGAATCTGATTGAAGCCAGAGAAGACATCCATAAAGTTGAGTAGCTGATGTCCAACTGTCGCGTCAACTAGTTGATCTATTCAGGGAAGACAAAAGCTATCCTTGGGACAGACTTTATTCAAATCAATGTAGTCAATACAGATACACAATTTACCATTTGTTTTCTTGACCATAACCATATTCGCAAGCCAATCTGGGTAGATTATCTCGCGGATGAAGTCGGCTGTCAATATTTTGTCAACCTCTTCATTAATAGCCTTCTGTCATTCTAGAGCAAAACTTCTCTTATTTTGTCTCACTAGCTTGTGGTTGGAATCAACATTTAGTCGGTAGATAATAACCTCTGGAGAGATGCCCGGCATGTCAGAGGCTGAACAAGCAAAGATGTCGGTATTTCTTCTTAGAAAGCCGATCAACTCCTCTTGCAATTCCTTGCCCAGTGAGGATCCAATTTGAACGGTTTTATTTGGGTCTCCACCGAATAAGAGAACTGAGATGAGCTATTCTGCAGGTTCTCCTCAGCTTTTAATTTCTTTCTGATCCAACCCGTCGTCGATGAGAAGAGTTTTGGCTAGTCTTTTTTCATTGTTAGTGGTTAAGTAGCATTGTAGAGCCAACTGTTGATCTCCTCACATCTCAACGGGTCCGTTTCTTGTCGGAAAGCATACGAGTAAGTGATAAGTTAAGATGACTGCTTGGAATGCATTCAATCTGGACTACCCCAGAATGACGCTAAAGGTGGATGGAACCCGGACTATGAAAAAGTTGAGGTGAACAGTCGATTGCCAAGACAGTTGCCCAGCTGTGACGGGAAGTTCGATCTCGCCCTCCACTTTGATCGAGTCACTTGTAAATCCGACTAGAAGAATATTAACATATTTGAGAAGTCTAGCAGAAAATCATTGCTCTAGAAGAAACAATCATAGAAAATCATGTTAGCAGAATTTTCATTATCAACAAGATATCTCTTTACATCATAATAGGCAATTGTAATTGACATGACTACAGCATCATTGTGAGGAATCTGGACTCCTTGCAGATCTGCTTTAGTAAAAATGATGTTGTTGTTGACATGCTGGTGCTTCAAAGTGCTTCTGCCATCGTTTACCCCCCAAAGTCGTGGTCCCATCGAGATCATATTGATCATGCCTGTTGTTGGTTAGACATGAGTCTGCTCTTCGAGTTTCGGATGAGGTAGATCGGAAGGTAGCTGTGCAAGGTGCTCCTATGCATACTTTTCAAGATACCCCTGTCTTATCAGGTTTTCGATCTCATTCTTCAGTTGGCGGCACTCCCCTATATCATGTCCATGGTCGCGATGGAAGTGGCAATAGCACTTTCGATCACAAGATTTCATCCTCATTGGCAGGGGTCGACAAAGGAAGCTTTCCTCTTCTATCTCCATTAAAATTTGTGATAAGAAGCAGTCAAAGGAGTGTAGGAGTCATACCTGCCCACAAAATTTTGGAGCTTCTGGCTTGGTCGGGGAGGTGGAGCCTCATTCTTGATGCAGATCTGGTTGGGCTCCCTGGAGCCTCCTCCCTTCCTTGCCTTCTTCTTCTGGCTCTTTCCCTCAAACTGGCATCAGTCAGTCGTGGCTTTCTTGATGTAGATGTACTTCTGTGCATGCTCGAGGAGTTCGACGTAGGACTGAGGAAGTGTCTTATCCAAAAAGTAGGTGAACTTAGAGTTCTAAAGTCTCCGCTTCATCATCGTGATGGCCGTCGCCTGATCGAGGTCCTTGACCTCCAAGGTGGCTGTGTTGAAACACACCACAAACTTTCGCAAAGATTCTCCATCCTACTGGTTAATAGAGAAAAGGCTGTCAATAGTTTTGGACACTCTTCAATTTGTACCAAAATATTCCATGAATAGCTGCTCGAACTGTTCGAAAGAATCGATGCTTCCCGACTGTAGTCTCGAGTACCACACCTGTGCAGTTTTTCAGAGCGTAATCGGAAAAGTAATACAGAGGAGGACATCAGATGCCCCTTGTAGAAGTACGAGGGCTTTATAGCTCTCAAGATGATCGAGTGAATCTGAGGAGCCGTCGTATGGCTCGATTTGTAGTATTTTGAACTGACTAGGAACTGGCTCATCGAGGATCCATCTTGAGAAAGACAGATTTGTGTTGATGCCAAATTCATCGATTGAATCATGGTGGTTGGTTTGGAGCCATTCCAGACAGTGATCTATCTCTTTTAGTTTTCAATCATACTCGTCCAACCGTTGTTGCGACAGATCAGGATACTGCGAGTAGCCTAGAGTAGAGCCTTCCTCAGAAGAAGAACATCTCAAAGGGGACCGTGGCCTCTTCCCCTTGTAGTGAGTTTGTCGAGAAGAATGTGGGGACCAACGATCATTAGAATCATTATGCGAAGCGCACTGAGACTTCAAGCGTGGTGGCCGTCGAGCAAGTGAAGAATTCACTCGATGGGAATGCTATGTAGAGTAGCGAGTCAGAGATCGTGGTCAGTGACCGCACCTGAAAGGCGCATCACACGCTGCATCTTCTCCCAGCTGCTGTTGTTATTGTTGTTAGAGACCTTGAACAGCTTCCGTCAGACTTTTTACTTACTGTATGAGGGCAGCAAACCCAAGATCTGCCATTATCGATGGTCATGAAGACTTGGCTCTCTACGGGTTATCGGAGGTGCGTCACACCGCGATGAGCGTCGAACTGAAACAGCGGAGATATTTTGCGCCCTTGTCTTGGCCATGGAGGTCTTTGGGAGAGAAAATTTTTCTCTGCTCAATCGCTTGCTACCTTCTCCCTTCTTGGCATGCCAAACTATTGCAACCTTACTCCTGTGGGTAGTCGATAGTCGGTCAGAAGCCGACTAGGAGTTGCACCTCAAAACTGATGGTGGAATCATCGATAAATAAGGTATTGTCATCGAAAAAGGTGCACGCAGTCAAGGTCAAGATAAAAGACGATGATAGAGTTTAGAATGATTTGGTGCTGGGCTTCGCTCATTGTCAAAGAAGGAAGATCAACAAAATAAATTCCGTTGGAGGTGATTTCGATGAAAACCCTCCGATGCTCCAGTCAATGGTTGGCTTAAGAGAAAAGAGTGATAGAGTCTCTGAGTTTTGAGATTGTGTGTCTACACATACCTAGAGGGATCCTTGCTTACCTCTATTTATAGAGAGAGCAAAATGAATGATGAGAGGACAGATGATCATGTCGATCATGTCCTATTGTATGATATTGTATGGTGCCATGTGGACGTCTTTAAATGTCGATGGCGTGCATGCCTTCTATTCGGCGCATTCACAATGGTAGACACTACCAGACATGGGGCTTAATAAATGACTCTGGAGGTGTATTTAATAAGATCGTAGTATGCCATCACGGCACGCAACTAGTCGATCAGGATATGGTGCCTAAGTGACATGATCTTGATTTGGCCTGTCAGAGTCATACGATTGTCGGTTAGTCGGTGCAGTTTTCTTAGTCGGCACAGATATGAGAAGTCAGGGTAGTCGGCTAAGCAACGGGAACCTACTCCAACAGGAATATAAAAAGACCTTCCTTAAGGATGCAACATCATCAAGATGCCGAAGAATAAGGTATCCCACTTGGGATAGGGATTGGAAAATTATCAACTACTGGGCTATTAAACTTGGCATCAGATATAGATATGATAGTTCTCTTTTTTTTTTATTTTTTTTCCCTCCACTTTTTTTATCCTCGCATTTTTCATTCTCTTATTAGTGAAAGTGGGTTGGGACTTGGGAACTCTCAATTCTCTTCTTTTAAGAGCTTGTTTAGATATTCCAACAGAAGTATCTTATAGGAGTCAGATATATTGCCCATCCAGCTCATATTTTCTAAGGATCTATCAAAGTTTTAGCCTAAATCTTAGCCTATGGGCTTGTTGGTATACAAGAAGGAAAAAAGACACACAGAGGTCTTATTTTTCTTGTTACATGATCAAGTTAATGGAGTGTTGGATTGATATAGGATATGCTCAGATGGGCTTCCTAGTCCATGAATTTAGAAAGAAATTCATCCCAAATCCTGTTACATTGCTGAAAGAGGCCCTAAAAGAGGAAAAAGTCCATACAATAGGCTAACTAATAGATCCCTAATTCTTCATTTGCAATCCAACTTTGATACTAAGATTTAACCCAAAAGGCCAGTCAAGATCTTACATAGATGTAAAATTCAACTTGGATTGGTTCCTGATGCATCTCTCATGACTTTATATTATTGATAATGTGTCTATTTCATTAGTTCGATTGAAAATAATTTATAATTCCTTATGTGTGCTTCTGAAGATGAATCATGAATAAGTTGCTGTATCAAGCTTGACCATTTTGCTTCATCAATATGGCATCTTGAAGTTGTAGAGGGTCGTGAAGGATTGCTCCTTGACTATATAAACTTAATAACATAAACAACGAAGTAGAACTAAATTTTATAGGCCATCATAGGCCCCCTTGCACTCTCCTTTTTTTTCCTTCGAAAAATAGATCTCATTGAGAAAATATATTATGATTTAAGATTCTATATTTATTGAAGAAATTATCTCAACTTAGGTGCTATTTGCTAAACTTCAATTGTCATTATCATGATATATAAAGCTGAAATAATTTAGGATGATGTAAGAGTTAAATGATATGGTTTAAGTTGATGAGGGTTAATACCATTTGCATGTTTTTAAATTCAAAAAGAAGTGATCTATTTTCTAAAATTCAATGGTCATGTTATGATCTATAAGATGAATTTAGATGAGTAAATCTTAAATGGCATGGTCTAAGTCGACTTAGGGTTACAATCATCTACATAATTTTTCAGTATGCACTCTTAGTCATCCTATATTTTTTTCCTAGGTCCTTTAAGATCTAAGGAATATAAAAATGATAGAATTATATTAAGGTATGACTAAGTAATCTCATATCTGAAGGAGAATTGTCTTTTATCTTCATTTGGTAAAATGAGACTTAATGCACTCATTTTAAGATAAATGAATGGATACAAGCATCTCTGCTGGGATCCCTTGAGGTTAGCTTACTACAAAACACAAAACACAATTGTTTATATAGATTAACTCTTAATTATAGGGTTCCAGTGTGTAGCGAAAGGGAATGGTGTTTAAAATTTTTCATTAAAAACATCCTAGTGCTCGAAAATCATAATGCCCAGAATCTCTTGACTATAGCAGTCAAAGCATAAAATAAATAAACAGGATAAGAAGAATACCTATATATGCTAATAATTTTTCTAGACACACAAGTGTCTATCCTCCAATAGTAATCCATATAAAAAGTGCACCAAGGACAATGCTCCTTTTAGAACCTTGCTTTAAGAGTTCTAACCCCTAGAACTCGAATAGCCTTGTACTCGTCAAATTTCTTCAAGAACTTAACTTCATCCTTTTCAAAGACTTTTTTGGACTCCTTAAATCTCTCCTTCAAAACCTCCTATTTTCTTGTCTTGATCAGAATTAGACTTGTCTTAAAAAGAGACAGCCTTGTCCTAAAATTAGGGAGATGTAGGAGAGAAAAGAGCGACTTGTCTTAGGCTAGAAGGGGACTTCTGTATTGATTTTTTTGAATGCTCTGAAACCCCAACATAGTGGGGCTTCTATAGATGAGAGAGAGGCATATGGGGAAGGGTTCCAACCCTTCCTCACATCCTTAGAAGGTGGCTTGTCCAAAAAGAGGGGTCCCTCTGGCGGAAGGACTCTACGTGACCTTTCTCTTCTCCCTGCGTGCGCTACAATCAAGCGACTTTTGGAATCCTTCCCCCTTTCAGATAAATTTGAAAACTGCCACATATGTCTCCATTTGAATTTGAATTCAAATGATAGGGACATCAACAAGGGGTGCCTCCTTTTGCCTATGGCAAAAGGACTCTTCATGTGAAGAGTTATGTGAGTTTATTTCTACACATGTGGCATTACTTCCAGAAATTCCCAACACCCAAAAATAAATCTAAAAAACCATTTCAATCTTTGAGATAAGTTCTAGAGAGTGAAGGGTGATGTGGGCTACCACATGAATTTTAAACCCAAGTGAGATGGACTCTATCCCCTTCTCTACGCACCATAGCGCACGTCCATCTTTATCTACGCACCAAGAGTCCTTTCAAGCTAGGACTCTAGCATATGGTGCCTCCTGAGGCTATATGGTGCCATCCAATGACTGTCACACCCTGATCCAAATCTAAATTAAGCTTTGGCTCAATTTGATTTGATCAAATAGTAAGATTCAGATAAAAAATGAATCTGATTCAAGAAGCTAGGGTTTCCACACATGTTAGCATGCTTACCGATTATCCGATTGGATCTAAAATTTTAACCAACTATATCAAATGGGTCTTTGATTAATTCTCTTATGTATGTGACCCATTGAATTTCATATCTAGCTAGCAGTAGATCTAGATACATATTAATCTAATTTAATTAGAATCCTTCTAATCGATTAAGGTCCAAACCATACCGATCCGAGTTCAATAATTAAAACTCTTTCTAATTGAAGATCGAATTAAATACTTTAATTTAATCAAACCTATAAGTCAAGATTGACATCTAGCAATGTATCATGACTATCCAAAAGATGTGAAATTTAGTGGTATTGGGAGAAATTTTGGACGGGCCGAATTAGTGAAAGAGCCCAGAGTCCAAAATGACTGCATCCGACAGGCCCATCAACTAAGGTCATCGCCGACTCAAGGTCGACCATTTCTATCTCCACCAATCTGAGGTTGACCATTATCCTCACCGACGACCCAAGACCGACCATTCATGCATTACGGAGTAGAGCTTGATGATGGCGATCGGTCCCTAATCATCGCCAACCATTCCTTGCCTCTGTAGTGTTTAGATTGGTAATTTCATTCAAAACAAAGTACCCGCCAAGCAACAACTATCACTGAGCCAATAAGGCAACCTCAATTATGACATCCTAAAAATATCGAGCAACAATCTTATGCCCAATGAATCACACTCTGATCGTGCAGGATCATGCCAACCAATTTGCCAATTGAAGCTCCAACTCTCCACTATAAAGAAAATCAAAGGAGGACCCCCAAAAGGTACCCAACCATCCTGCTTCTCATGCTCTTTCTTCTATTAAATGAGATTTTGACTTGAGCATTAGAGGGTCCTCGCCGAAGCAACCTTCGATTAGGAATATTTTTGCAGGTCGCATGCTCAGGAGGCCCACCTTGTCATCAGCTCCAGTGCCCTAATGCTGAACGATTTTTTGCACCCACAGATGATGCCAAAGAAAGAGCTTTTGACCCAATTTTGGAGGAGCACAAATCGAGAGTAGATATTATGCTACTAAAGCAAGTCTCATCCCCTCTCACCAATGCCACTGCCTCCTATCAAGTGGAGAGCCAGGCCAACAATCTGGTGCAACCATTGGTGATGGAGACTCCTTCGCCAACCCAGCCAGCATTGGTCATGGTGGATCAGTTCAACCTGCTCTTCCAACAGGTCCAATCTTTGACGGCCACCATTCACGCAGTCCAAATAGTTCTTGTACCTCAATCGATGGCACCGTAGCCTGATCAGACTGCTCCCATATCTCCTTCAGCAGTGCTAGTATTTTCCTCAGCGGCACCACCAGCACCTCCTACAGTGGCACCCCCATCGAATCTGGCTCCACAGCCGCCACTACAACTAGAGTAGCCGCAAGCACCTCCACAGAGTCCAGAGAGGAGGCAAACTCACCAGAGCTACCTCAGGACCCAAGAAGCAGCAAGACGGTGATCTCCTAGCCCGTGATCTGGGCATGACTCAATCCCTGGTCACCACTCTCCGCAGCACTCCAAAGCCTACACCATCCAAGATCCTGCCATCGAGAGATGATCCCAGGCGCTCGATAAGCAGATCAATGCAATGAATAACTCCTCGATGCAGCTCTATGAGGGATTTAGTAGCGAGCCACCCTTTGCCTCGAGGATAATGCAGGACCCACTCTCTCGGCACTTTAAGGTACCCCAGTTCAAGGCCTATGATAGGACTGCCGACCCCGTCAATCATTTGGAAGCTTTCAAGGTGGCGATGCACCGTCACGGAATGACTGATGGCACCCTTTGTCGAGCACTCCCTAGTACTCTCAAAGGAGCAGCTCAGTAATGGTATTCAAGTTTGAAACCGACCTCGATTCACTCTTTTGAAGAATTATTTCGATCTTCCTCGATTATTTTGTCAGCAACCGACAACAACAAAAGCGATCTGACTACCTCAACACTATCAAGCAAAAGGAGGAAAAGTCGATCCATGCTTTCATCAGCCACTTTAATACGACGATCTTGGAGGTTCACGACCTAGATCAATCGATTGTGACGTTTGCGATGATGGATAGATTTTTGAAAAACAACCTCAAAAAGTTGTTAGTGAAGATTTTTTTCGATATGCTTGTCCATATGGAGAGGTATGCCCACATGGAGAAGATTTTCATCGAAGAGGTCTCTGCCAGTTCTAATATGGCAGTGTAAAATAAGAAGTGCTCCTCAAAGTGGGAGGGGAGAACCCACCAACGCTCTTGATCCCCAACCCAAAAATAAAAAAATGGGGATGCTCCTCGAAATCATCGACCCCCGAAGTCCTCAAAGAAGGGATCGACAGCCTTCATCGCTGAGAAGATACACTAACCACACTCCGCTAAACACACCTAAGGATTAGGTGTTAATGCAAATAAGGGATCAGCTCCTAGAAGCAAGAAAACTTCAAACACTCCTGCATCTGAGGAATCATAATAAGTATTATCTGCATCATCATGATTACAGCCATGACATAGAAGACTGCATCGATCTTCAGGATGAAATCAAAGACTTCATCAAGCATGGTCATCTTGATCGCTTCATCCTATGGAGGCGGGCACGACAAGAGTGGCGAGAGCAATGAGGAAGACACCAAAGGTCTCCCTGTTTGAATGAGCGGTCATTGTTGGTAGTACCGTAGGAAGACCAACCCCCAACTGACATGATCAACACCATCACTGGGGGCCATGGATCTAGAGAAATCAGTAGGGATAGAGAAATATCAAAGAGGTAGCAGACTGGAGAACTAATAACTATTATCGAGGAGGATGCTCGAGGAATTAAGTTCCCACATAATGATGTGGTCATTGTAACGTTAAATATTGTAAAGTATGATGTACACTATATCTTGATAGATAATGGAAGCTCTATCGATGTATTATTTTACGATATTTTTTCAAAGATGGAGATACCTGCTGATCGATTGGAAAGAATGGACTCCCCACTCATCGGATTCACTGGGGACTCTATGCCTATTGAGGGAGTCATCACTTTGCCCATAAGGGCTAGCCGACCCCCTACTCAGTCTATTGCACAAGTAGACTTCTTGACCATCTGAGTACCTTTGGCCTACGATGCCATTGTCGATCGGTCAGGTCTAAATGCGCTCTGAGCTATCGTATCAACATACCATCTGAAAATAAAGTTTTTGATATTTGATGGGGTTGGAGAAGTCCATGGAGACCAGGACCTAACATGATACTGCTATAACATCTCTCTTCAAGGAGGTCACCTCGTTGAATTGTACCCGATCGAGGGGCTAGATACCCATGACAAATTGATGGAGCAAGGAGAGCCCGTCGAGGACCTAATCTCAATTTCATTGATAGATGGAAACCCAGAGCATATGGTCCATATCGGATCGAACTTGGATCAAGTAATGAAAAACCAACTAACCTCCTTTTTATAGACAAACTCAGAGTCTTTGCTTAGACACCGACGGATATGTCAGGAATCGATCCTTCAGTGATCACGCACCAGCTAAACGTGAACCCAGAGCACCGCTCCTACAAGCAAAAGAAGAAGAGCTTCATCCCAAAACGATAGAAGGCAATAGCCGAGGAGGTGGATAAGCTACTCCAAGCAGATTTTATTAAAGAGATAGCCTATGTGGAGTGGATAACCAATATGGTCATGATAAAAAGGATGAGCGGTAAATAGCGAATCTGCATCGACTTCACTTATCTTAACAAAGTCTATCCAAAAGACAGCTATCCATTATCGAGGATTGATCAAATATCAATGCCATGTCAGGCCATAAACTCTTGTCCTTCATGGATGCCTTCTCCGGCTATAACCAAATCTGGATGGTGCCTAAAGATGAGGATAAGATCTTCTTTATTACTGATCGATGTCTTTTTTGTTATAGGATAATGCCCTTCGGTCTAAAAATATAGATGCAACTTATTAGTACCTCGTGAACAAAGTCTTCAAGAACCAGATTGGATGAAATATGAAGGTATACGTGGATGATATGCTCGTTAAAAGTAAGTCCAAAAGAACCCATATTGACAACCTCGAAGAAGCCTTTGTCACTCTATGGAAGTATAGGATGAAACTGAATCCAGCCAAATGTACTTTTGAAATAATCTCTAAAAAATTTTTGGGCTTTATGGTCTCCAGCTATGAAATTGAAGTCAATTCAGAGAAAATAAAAGTCATACAGGAGATGACTCCTCTAAGAACAGTCAAGGAAGTGCAGCACTTTATCAAAAAAATTACTGCTCTGAATGATTTGTCTCAATATCGACAGAACGATGCTTGCCCTTCTTCCAAGTCCTGAAGTAACTAAAAAATTTTTAGTGAACTAAAGAATACCAGAAAGTATTCACCGACCTCAAGGACTACCTAAGTTCTGCTCCACTTATCAGTAAGCCCGATCTTGATGAAGAATTATATTTATATCTTGCAGTTTTATCTGTTGTTATGAACGCAGTGCTAGTCCAAGAGCGGAACAAGATACAGAAGTTGGTCTACTATATAAGCTGAATATTGAGAGGCACGGAGACCAGGTATTCGAAGTTGAAAAAGCTGGCCTATACACTTCTCATCTCAGTAAGAAAGCTCTGACCTTACTTCTAGGCTCACGCTATCATCATCCTAACCAATCAGTCAATAAAGGATGTCCTTTATCAGTCAAACACATCCGGACAAATCACAAAAAGGGCGATCGAGCTTTCAAAATGTGACATTCAGTACCGACCTTGACCATCCATCAAGGCATAGATCTTAGCCAACTTTATCATCGAGTGCACTATCCCAAATGAGCCAGCTGAGCAGGAAGAGCCGGAGCTGCAGGTCCCAGCTGGCGAGGGTCCATCGGAGAATAATGACCACTCCTGGATGATACATGTAGATGGCTCATCCAACTCCTCAGGATCTAGAGTGGGTTTAATTCTTACTAGCCCAGAAGGGATAGTGGCTGAGTACACTCTGCGCTTTGAGTTCCTAACCATGAATAATGAAGTTGAATATGAGGCCTTGATTGTCAGACTCCGAATAGCCAGGAAGCTGGGGATACAAGACTTGAAGGCTTGCAGTGATTTTTGGTTGGTCGTCGAACACACTCAAGGTAGTTATGAAGTTTGAGGAGAAAATATGATAAAATATCTTCAAAAGTTCAAAGACCTGGCATCTGCTTTCAGTAAGTTTGAAATTCAACAGGTACCTAGGTTGGAGAACTCAAGGGTAGATTTACTGTCCAAACTGATGACATCGGTGCCATTCGAGTTATCAAATATTCTTTGAAGTAATGAGCCAGCCAAGCATTGAAGAACCAATGATGGTACTACAGATTGACGAAGAACTCTCATGGATTGATCCGTTAGTCGATTATCTCAAAGATGGGAACCTACTTGCAAACTGGAAAGAAGCACGAATGATTAGGTATCAGTCAGCTAGGTACCTCCTTCATAAGGGAAAATTGGATAAAAGATCTCATTCACTACCTCTCCTGAAGTGCCTACGGCCATCAGAAGCCAACTACGCTCTTTGAAGAGTACATAAGGGGATTTGCAAGAATCATATCGGCAAGAGAGCATGGGCCTACAAGATCCTTGGACAAGGCTATTACTGGTCGATCATGCAGAAGGACTCTAAGGACTACATGCAGTGGTGTCATAAGTGCCAAAAGAACTCCAATATACAACTATTACCCACCATGCCGATCACTCCCATCCGCACCCTTTGGCCCTTTCGCAGTGGGGGATGGATATCCTTGGTCTTTTCCTACAGGCATCAGGCCAATGCAAGTTTTTACTCATCGCCATGGACTACTTCACCAAATGGATAGAGGTTGAATCTCTTGCTCGCATGATAGAAGCTAGGATGGTAGATTTCGTTTGAAAGTCGATTGTTTGTCGGTTCGGCCTACCTCAAGTACTGATAACTGACAATGGGCGTCAATTCACAGGGGCCAAATTTGAAGAATTTTGTGAAGAGCATGGAATAGCATATCACCTTACCTCCATTGCTCATCGTTAGGCTAATGGAGAAACTGAGATAACAAACCATACTATCTTATGAGGGCTAAAGACTAGGTTAGATAAAGCTAAAGGATCATGGGCTGATGAGCTCTATTATGTACTATGGGCATACCGGACGACCCTAAGAGTCCCAACAGAGAAAAATCATTTCAGCCTAACCTTTGGGATGGAAGCAGTGATACCAGTTGAAATTAGGATCCCGTAGGCAAGAACAGCAAATTTTAATAAGCAGACTAACTCACAAAGGCTGCGTGCTAATCTGGATCTGCTCGAAGAAATCAGAGAAAAGATGCACGTCCGAATGGCAGCTTATCAACAAAAGATTGTTCGGTATTACAATACCAAGCTCCAAAACAAGGTGTTCAAAGTCGACGATCCAGTGCTATGCAAGGTGGAAGTATCTCAACTTAGAGAGCGAGGCAAACTAATCCCAAATTGAGAGGGCTCATACCAAGTGGAGGAAGTCGTCAAGCCAGAAACTTACCAACTAAGACAACTTGATGGAGCAGCAATCTTTCGATTATGAAATTCGGAGAATCTCTGAATATATTATCGATGATGTATCACACAACCCCTGCAATAAAATTTTATTTTTCTAAAAAGACATCGATCTCTTGTCTTCTCATCAATCTACAGAAAATATACAATGGCCTTAGATTGACCAGTCACTAAAGATGAGAAAGCTTCGATGATCGGGAAGCGGGGCTAGCCAACAGGACCGTTGAGGGCCATACTTGCTCTTCAGCGAGTTGATGCCTATGAAGACCTTGGTCACACAAAAGGAAGCTCCGGAAGGCTAACCTACAGGTCCCTCAGCCCATTATACGACAGGTAAAGAAACCTTGGTGACTAAGAGGTGGGGGCTAATCTATAGGATCCCCTTGAAGATCCTAGTCGTATGAGAAGTAGAGGCTAACCTACGGGACCTTCGAAGGGCTAACCTACGGGACCCTCAACTTGAAAAAGGTGAAGAAACCTCGACAACTAAGAGATGGGGGCTAATCTATAGGACCTCTTTGAAGACCTTAGTCGTATAAGAAGCGGAGGCTAACCTACAGGGATCTCTAGAGGGCTAATCTACGGGACCCTCAGCTTGAAAAAGATGAAGAAACCTCGATGACTAAGAGGTGAGGACTAACTTATAAGATCTCTTTGAAGACTTTAGTCATACGAAAAGTGAAGGCTAACCTACGAAACCTCTAAAAGGCTAACCTAAGGGACCCTCAGCTTGAAAAAGGTGAAGAAACCTCGACGACTAAGCGACGGAGGCTAACCTATAGGACCTCCTTAAAGATCCTCGTCATATGAGAAGTGGAGGCTAACCTATGGGACCCCTAGAGGGCTCACCTATGGAACCTTTAGCTTGAAAAAGGTGAAGAAATCTTGGTGACTAAGAGGTGGGGGCTAATCTATAGGACCCTCTTGAAGACCCTAGTCATGCAAGATGCAGAGGCTAACCTACAGAACCTTTGGAGGGCTAACCTACAAAACCTCAGCTCATAATACAATAGCCTCTTATCAACCCAGTCAGTTGAAAAGAGGATAATGACGATCTCTGATCAGCCAAAGAAAAGAAATTGATAAAAATATGCACCCATGATACACAGAAACAGTGAGGAAAGCAAGATAACTTTTTCATTCAAAATATTCACAGAAAAAGGATGGTGCCTGAAGTACCATCTTACAAAAAAAAGAAGAGAAGAGAAAAAGAAAAGCAGAAGAAAAAATGAGGGGGCTCAGTTCTCATCTAATGAGAAGGCCCTCACCTCCTTGTCACTGTTCCCCGATTGAAGGCCATGGAGGTCTAGGTCTGGCATTATTTGCCATAGGTGGGTCTTGCAATCCTCGAAGTTGAGGATGAAGGTGGTGGCAGCAATGTCAGTGACCTCCCTCTCAAACTCCATGTTGGCCCAGAACTCTCGGATGCAATGCACTCGGACTCCGAGGGGAATCCACTCGAACTGAGGGACACACTCACCCCTAGAGGACAGCGGAGACTGAGAGGTGGAGGGTGCCCTACGGGAGGAGGATGGACCAGCATGCCTGGCCCTCTTCTGGATTGCTCTCATGGCAGCCCTTTGCTCCTTCACCCTGGCTTTGATTGCCTGTAGAGTTGGTGCCATAATGACAGAGGGGAAAAGAAGTTTTTACAGGAGCAAAGGGAAGAACAGTGAAAAATAGAGTTCAATTGGCTCTCAATCTCTATTTATAGGCACCAGTGCCCACATTAACTACCAATCGCCAGCCTAAAAAATATAGATGCCTTTCGGGCCATAAATGGCATATTTTTCTAACTCTAGCAATTAATTCAGGAAATACTTTGTGAACAGGATATGACCACATGGCATACCTTCATAAGACCAACATTTTTCTCCAGGTGTCATTCCGTCGGGAGGGAAGGCAATTGTCATTCCCCATGGCTGCAATGTGCTTTGGTCAAATCTAGCTTAAATATGCAAGAATCACTAAAAGTCAGAAGACCAACCACAATTAATGCATAAAAGGCCAAACAGAAAAGGGAACTGAAGAGTCCTCATCCAATGAGGAAGGTTTTCCGAACAAAAGATTGGCAATGAAAGAAAAAGCGACATGAGAGAAGTATTTAATTTAGCAAAAACATAGTCATCATGAATAAGATGACTCCAAATATTTTTACAATTAATTACGACCAGCTCCAGTCTCTAAAGCTTTATCGAAAGCCTCCTCACGGACTTCTTCACCATCCGGACCGAGCTCGTGGATCTCCATGGCTCTAGACCTATCGGAGCGGAAGGGAGCTCAACATCTCATTCAAGAAAAATGTTGGAGAGGTCAAGTTTCGAAAATGCCATCCTGATCTAATTTCGATACGTCCAAAAATCCGTCGTGTACCCTACATCGAACATGCACCTAACCATATCATCTGGCGACATGGGATCGGTAGGATCATGCCCGACCAAACCTCAGGATCTTTTGGTCGATCGCAGACTCTCCCTCGGATCATATTCAGTGATCGCATTTCTTGAATGCTCAAGCTTGGATATTTTCTCATGGGCAATGCGAACATCATTCTGGAGCTGTGCCACGTGATCAGCAAAACGTCTCCTTGCTGCACTAGAAGTGGTCTCCAACAACTTCAGCTCCGAAATTGTATTTTCAGACCAACAGAGCTTGATGCAGAGATCTTGTTCTCGAACAGCAGCACCCCAAGTGGCATCCTCGACAAACTTCGATAATCGCACAGACTCGATGGCAAGTTGGACCTTTTTGACTGAGTATGCCATGATGCTCCAATGATTGATCGTCCTTAGTCGATCGGCTTCCACTAAAGCCTCGTCCAGGGCTTTTTGGGTCTTTGATAGCTCCTTTTGAGTAGAAACCTTTTTATTTAACTTCTTAACAACTTTTTCAAGATCGTCTAGATGAGACCTGATTCTTATTACAGATATCTTTGATAAAGGCTTCACTGATAAAAGCTCAATGATAGGAGCTAAAGGAATGTACTCGATGAGAGCGCACGATCGAAGCTGGACAAATGAAAGGGAACATAAAAAGGTAAAGTGTTGTTCCATTATCGATTATTTTTTATAAAAAAATAAAAAAAAGTACAGATTTCATTTTTTAACCTTGCCCTGAAGATCGGAGAAATCAGGCATGGCTTCTCGAGGACCCGATGATGCTCCAATGGACCGACCACAGAAGCAGGAGGAGCTTCTTCCATTGCGGCCTCCTCATCGTCCTCATCTTCATCCTTGTCCAGGAAGGAGAGATCGATGTCAGAGAATCAAACAACGACTCGACGGTGACAATGTTCAAGTTTGATCCCACATCCCTTATTAAAGAAATCTTGACCATATATGACTTGGGTGTCATGATGTTCCTCCGACATCTTGAAGCTGTCAACCGTCCAAACCAACTTCTGTTGGAAATTCTTTGAAACCTTGAAGGACTCCACAGCCAATCGACGGGCCTCATCCATCCTTTCCTCAGCTTCCTACTTGGCCTTGTCGATCTGCTCCTTGGCCTCTGTCGCTCACTTCTCGGCCTTTTGCTCAGCTTCGGCAAGACTGAAGTTCCTACTTGGCCTTGTCGATCTGCTCCTTGGCCTCTGTCGCTCACTTCTCGGCCTTTTGCTCAGCTTCGGCAAGCTTCACATTGGCCGACTGAAGTTCCTCTTCCCGCTGCACGAGATCAGCAAAAATTTTCTCAAGGGACTTCCTCAGCTTATCGGCTTCTACCTTGGCTGCTTTGGCTTGTTCTTGCACCCCGACCGCATCGGATCTAGCATCTCTGAGCAGAAACCTAACCATCTCCTCTTTACGAGAATGCTCCAAGGCATCAACTAAAAAATGGATAATTTGTAGAGAAGATGTAATCAGCAAAAGGACAAGAAGAAAAACCCTCAAGGAGATTAAAGATGAGAATAGCATCGGGTGAATAGCAATCATAGAGAATTGCTGCCAAGCACTGAGGTTCATCAGGCTAATGCTCCTTATCTCCTGAGGCAGTATTATCCTTTCGATCAACTCCTTGATGACTCTCCAATCATCAAAGATCGCATCCTTAGGAATGAAGACGAGACGAGCATCTGGATCCGTCATCCCAGGAGGAGAACACACGCTGCTTGGCCCAGCAACGGTGGTGGGAGGCTGCACGGGAGAAAGCTGACCCCTAGTCTCCTGACGAGATGTTGGAGCAGCGGGCGGAGAAACCACAGGTGGGGGAGATGCCGGCACTGGAGGGACTATAGAGATCGGAACCACAGTCGATGGAGTTGGACTTGTAAAGGAAGGGGTGGCCAAGATGACAGGGGCCTCAATCGATGAGCTACATTCATCTGCACCCTTTTCTCAATGGATCACTAGCTTCTTAGAGGCATCTTCAGACACAGAGGCCTTCTTTTTCTTTGGAAGGTTTCGCTTCATCTTGGCAATGTCTTCGGACCTTATTTCTACAATCAGCTAAATTTAATCAGTGGCATAAAATTTAAAGATGAGTAAGGAGGATGGATGCAGCACTCACCCTTGGGGTCAGTCTGGTTGAGTCCAGCATTGAAATGTACCTTGCCAGACATCAAGTCATCGATCGAGAGAGCCTCAAGGTCTCTGAGGATCTTAAAGTGACTTTCTTTTTCGGCCCCTAGCTTTGGGATCTTAAATGCTGAAGCCTTCGGCTAACCCCAGCTTGGCAAGTTCTAGTCCTGAATTGTGGAGCTAGAAACAAACAAAATCGCTCCTTCCACTACTACAAAAAGGGGCTATGATGGTGCTTATACGACAGTGATATTTAAAACCGCTACTATAGATCCTACGGTAGCGGTTATTCGTAACCACTGTGGTAGGTCATACCTACTACAGCGATTTTATACAACCGCTTTGGTAGGATAACCTACCACAGCGATTTACGATAACTGTTGCGGTAAGTGCACCTACTGTAGCGGTTATTTGTAACCACTGCGGTAGGTATGACCTACCACAGCAGTTACGAATAACTGCTATCATAGGTCAAACCTACGGTAGTGGTTATGTAATAATTATGATAGGTTCAACATACCATAATGGATCGTAATAACCACTGCCATAGATGGATCTACGACACAGTTACGGTAATCACTGTGGTAGGTCAGACCTACCGCAGTGGTTTGTAATAACCGCTGCGGTAGATCAGACCTACAATAGTGGTTACGATAACTACTATGGTAGGTCAGACCTAGCATAGTGGTTCGTAATAATTATTGTCATAGATCAGACCTACCATAGCGGTTACGTATAACTGCTGCAGTGGGTAAAAATTTTAACATAACTTTTGATCCAAAATCAGATTTAGATTTTTTTTTTTGATTTCATATAATTTTTGAGTTCTACGTAGCTACAATGATGATTTTATGAAAAAATATCATTTTACCCCTCAAATTAGAGTTTTAAAAAAATTTAGTCGATACTTACAAATAATTTTGGATGATTATATAAATCTGTAATAGTAAAATCAAATTTCAAGCATATCTTCATCATTCATTATCTAAATAATTATCATTAAAATATCATCACAAAAGATCACCTCGATCCAGTAGCCCTAGTTATGTCCATCATTAAATTTGATTTCGATGGTCACAAATGACCGCACAATGATCTGATAGATAGAGACTATCGATGAGTCTGAAAATTTATGATGATAATCTTGATGATATTTGTAACATACTATCAAAATTTTACTTCAATCAAATATTATTAGTATAGTCAATTTAGCACGAGATAATTTTGATCGTTAAATGAAAAATGAGTGATCAAAAGGTCAATCGACATCCGATTGAGATGATTTATTGGATAAATGATCTTTGTTAGTATTTTAATCATTTATACGATGGTGATCATAAAATTCAAATCATGCATATATATTGGAATTCACTTGAGCATATCTTACAAAAGTACAAGTATAATTATTTAAAAAATTTAAGAATGAGTAGCAAGTGACATATAGTTTTAGATCGTTCCATATATGCATGGTTTGAATTTTATGATCATTATAATACAAATAAATAAAATAGTAGCAAAGATCATTTATCTAAAAAATTACCTTAATCGAACATCATTTCTTCTTTTGATTAGTCATTTTTTATTTAACAATCAAAATCATTTCGTGCTAAATTAACCATGATAATGATGTTCGATTGAAATAAAATTTTGATAGTTTGCTGTAAATATCATTGAAATTATCATCATAAATTTTTGAATCTATTAGTGATCTCTATCTATCAGATCATTGTGCGATCGTTCGTGCCCATCAAATCAAATTTTAATGATCGATATAGCTAGAGCTACCGAATCAAAGTTATCTTTTATGATGATATTTTAACAATAATTATTTAGATAATGAATGATGAAGATGTGCTTGAAATTTAATTTCACTATTACAGATTTACGTAATCATCCAAAATCGTTTGTAAATATCGACTAATTTTTTTTAAAACTTTAATTTGAGAGAAAATAATATTTTTTTATAAAATCATCATCGCAGCCATGTAGATCTCGAAAAGTTATATGAAATCAAAAAAAAATTACCTAAATCCAACCTCTGGATCAAAAATTATGGTCTTTGGAAGGAAAGTGAGAAGAGTATAAATTAAAAAAAAAAGATTCAAGCACAGAGGCAGGGGTAGCTCATTGGTAAAGTGAAGCACCGAACCTGGGCAAGGGCCTAGATTCGAATCCCACAAGAGGCATTGACCACTTTTTGACCACTGTTGGAGCAGCCGGTCAATGCTATCCATGAAGCAAAGAATCAAAAAACCTACGACAAGTCTAAAAGAGTTTGGAGCAACGGCGCAAAATAAATAAACTATAAAAGTGATAGAGATCAAAGATGAATGGATGGATGGGAAACCTTGAGCCCGTTCGAAGCACTTTCTCATATATGGCAAGCCGATCGGGGGGTGGCTTATCTACTCACTCGTCGGCTTTAGGAAGCTCAACATCAAAAGCGGGAGGGATCCCATACCAAATCAGAATCCGACTCAAATCATACGGGTTCAATATAGAGCGATATCTGTTGGGACCAAGCTTGCTCTGCTCTGTCTGCCATTTTTAAGCAAAAAGTTTGCGAAGATGTCTAAAGAAAGAAAGAAAGAGCGAAAGAATAGATAGGTAGGGGAAGAAAACCCACTAGCGAGCAAAGGAAAGAGACAGAAGAAATGAAGTAGTCACCGAAAAGCTCTAAAAATCTTTTAGGAAGGGTTACGCCGTGGAAGAAAGCGAAGCATCCCTTACTTCAAAAAGCTACTATAACAAACAAAAGAAAGAGGGAATGGAAGACTCTAGCAGCAATCAAAGAGATCAAGGACAACACTTCCTCTATTTATAGCCAGGAAAGATATCATCGGATACCGAATCATTTCTTCCCCAACAAGTCGAAGAACATGGCATACATGTTATTCTTCTATTCGTTCAGTCACTGCCATCGGTTATGAGAATCGGCACCATAATTCAAAACATAGATGGTGAGATGATGGACATTTAATTCTGTCATGATGACTCAAAACGTGCCACCTCAAAACTTGCTCCAGAAAATCATGCATGTCCTATCAGTCCTAAAATCCTTTTCACATCATCGATCCTAAAGCAACAGGTGTACTCCCTTCGCTCGACTAAGGTCGGACTCGAGAGTAAGGGGCATGTGTTGGGATAAATTTTAGATGGGCCAAATTAGTGAAAGAGCCCAAAACCCAAAATGACTGCATCCGATAGGCCCATCAACTAAGATCATTGCTGACTCAAGGTCGACCACTACTTTCTCTATCGATCTAAGGTCGACCATTGTCCTCTCCGATGACCCAAGACCAATCATTCATGTATTACGGAGTAAACCTCAATGATGGCAACCAGCCCTTAGTCGTCGCTGACCATTCCTTGCCTCTACATTGCTTAGATTGGCAATTTTATTCAAAACACAACACCCACCAGGCAACAGCTATCACTGGGCCAATAAGGCAACCTCAATCGTGACATCTCAGAAATATCGAGCGATAGTCTCGTGCCCAATGAATCATGCCCTGATCATGCGTGATCATGCCAACCAATTTGCCAATTCAAGCTCTAACTCTCTGCTATAAAAGAAATCAAAAGAGGATCCTTAAAAGGTACGCAACCACTCTGCTTCTTACGCTCTTCCTTCTATTGAACGAGATTTTGACTTGAGCGTCAGAGGGTCCTGACCGGAGCCACCTCCAATTAGAGACTTTTTTACAAGTTGCGTGCCTAGGAGACCCATCTTGTTATCAACTCCAGTGTCCCGATACTAGATGATTTTCTGCACCAATGGATAAAAATATCAAATATACCATTTAGTGGTAAGTTATCGTATATTTTAATCTTTCGATCATCCTGCATCCTGAATATGTTCATAAGTATGAAATCATGTCAAACTCAAATACATATTCATATTGATTCTCTATTAATTAGTGATGACTCTAATGACGAAGCATTAGAAATTCTATTTAATCTTCATTCTGCTTTGGCCAAAGATTTTCTGAGTCATCTAGAAATGAGAATGTATAAGATGATATCTCCTCTTACTAAGAGTGATCGATTTTTTATTGACCGACTCATAATCTCATACACACTCTATCATATCCAGAATATCTCATACATACCTTTATGTCATGCTTGGGTATGAACCAAAATATTAATTTATGTGCATAACATTTCATCATAGTCAAGTCTAAGGACCACTTGCATAACTCTCATTTAGAGAACCACCTTTTGACATGCAAGTAAAGCTCCATAAGATATTCTCTATTGGTGAGTCAATTCAACGAACTTATTTTCTAATAAGCACCCACATCTTTGTATTAGTGTGCCACACAAGTGGCTTGTGAGATCAGCCATCCTCTCCATCGAGTATACATAAGATGTGCCAGTCTATCTGAAAATATTGATCTCTGACTTAATGCTCCTACGATTAGGAATGTTTAAGTTTAGAATTTTAGATCTCACTGGTATGAACTCTTCATAGTCCTAAAACTATTGTATTAATCTATGGGATTCATCATAATCTTAAACACAATAAGATGTAGCTATAATGATGAATCAAAATATCTCATTAATGAATAATATCATTATATGAGTTAAAAATTTACATAGAAAAATCACATTGCATTACTTATGCGATTGGCTTGTAGGACACTAATCTTTCAATCTCTTACTTGCACTAAAGCCAACCGTCTTTGTATCTCAATCCCATACAATCGAGATGGCGATCAAACAGTTACTATAGTATGGTCTCAGTGAATGAATCTGCTATATTATTCTTAGTATTGACTCATTCTATTACTATATCATATTTCTCGATAATTTTTCAAACAAGATGGAAGCGTCTGAGAAGGTACTTGGATTTTTGATGAGACCTAAATTCTTTGACTTGAGCAATGACCCCAGTATTATCATAACAGAGTGGCATTGATCATTCTAACTTAGGAACCATATCCAATTCTATGATAAATATTTTTATCTAGATACTTTCTTGGTGGCTTTACTAATAGCAATGTATTCTACCTCTGTGATTGAGTCAACTACAGTTTGCTATTTGAAACTCTTCTAACTCACTACTCTATCTTTCAGAGTAAACATATATCCTGATATAGACTTGCTATCATCTATATCAAATTAAAAATTAGAATCTACATATCCTTCTAGTTTAAATTTTGATCCTCTAAATATAAAAAAATATCTTTAGTCCTTCTCAGATAATTAAAAATATTTTTCACAGCTTTCTGATCCTCTCCTAGATCCGTCTGAAACTTGTTAGCTATGCCTAAAGCATAAGCTACATCAGGCCTTGCATATAGTATGGCATACATGATTGATCCCACAACCAAAGCATAAGAAATTTTACTTATTCTCTTTCTTTTCTCAAGTATCTTAGAATATATTTTCTTGGAGAGGTGTATCCCATGACTTACAAGTAGATAACCTCTGTTACTTGCCTTCATGTTGAATCTCTTCAACATAAGATCTATGTACCGAGGTTAGGATAAGTTAAGTATCTTTTTAGACCTACCTCTATAGATCTTTATATCCAATATATAAGATGTCTCATCTAAGTATTTTATAAAAAACTTATTTGATTGCCAAGACTTGATCGATTATAACATTAGAATATCATTTTCAATGAGTAGTATGTCATCGATATATAGAACTAAAAAGATAATAGTACTCCTACTTATCTTCTTATACACACATGGTTATCCTTATTTTTGATAAAGCAAAACTCTTTGACTGTCATATCAAAATAAATATTCTAACTTCTTGAAGCTTGTTTCAATCTATAAATTGATTTCTTCAACCTGCATACATGATTTGCCTCCCACTAGAGATAAATTTCTACGATTAAGTCATATAAACCTCTTCCTCAAGATTACCATTGAGGAAAGCGATCTTGACATCCATCTGTCAGATTTTTTAGTCATAGTATGTAGCTATAGTAAGCAGAATTTGAATGGACTTAAGCATAGCCACTAGTGAGAAGGTTTCATCATAATCAATTCCTTGCCTTTGCCTGACATATTTTGCCACCAACCTAGCCTTATAAGTTTCAACTTGGCCATCTGCTCCAATCTTCTTTTTGAAGACCTACTTGCATCCTATTGGGGTCACATCTTCCAGCACATCAACCAAAGTCCACATTTAGTTGGTATATATTGAGTCCATCTTGAATTTCATGACCTCTAGCCACCTGTCAGAGTTTTATTCGTGACAGCTTCTGAATAAGTTATCGGATCATCATCCTCAATGATGTTGATCTCATTATCATTTTTAATGATAAAATCATATCTTAGAGGTGCCTGTCGCACTCTATCTAACTTTCGAAAAAGAGGTGTATATAGTGGATGTACTTCATCCTTGGATACTTCTAGTTGAGGATCTCCTTATGGTCCATTCACAAGTATTTCTAAAATGGTTTGTAGGTCTTGAACTTCTTTGAGTTCAACATTCCTCCTACTATCTCTTTTTTAGATAAATTTTTTTTTCAAGAAATTGGCAAACCTACTAACAAATACCTTTTGTTCAGTAGGATAGTAGAAGTAGTATCCTTTAGTTTCTTGAGAATACCCTACAAATATGTATTTATCTGATATAGCACTTAGTTTATATCCTAAAATATTTTTGATATAAGCTGAACAGTCCCATATCTTAAGATGTTTAATACTAGACTTTCTTCCTTTTCATATCTCATATGGAGTGCTAGCAACATACTTTGAAAGTATCCTATTCAATATGTATGCGGTAGTTTCTAGGACATATCCCCAAAAAGATATTGAAAGATTGGTGAAGTACATCATGGACCACACTATATCTAATAGAATGTGATTCCTCCTTTCTGTTACGCAATTTAACTATAGTGTATAAGGAGGTGTCCATTCAGAGAGAATGCCTTTATCCTTAAGATGATCAAAAAATTCACCAGACAAGTATTCTTCTCTTCAATCAGATCGAAGAACCTTAATACTTTTTTTAGTTTATTTTTTGATCATACTTTGATACTCTTTGAACTTATCAAAGGCTTCAAATTTGTGTTTCATCAAGTATATATATTCAAATCTTGATAAATCATCCAAAAAGATGATGAAGTAGGAGTATCCATCTCTAGCTTGAGTTATCATCGGTCCATATATATCTGAATGTACTAGGGTCAATAACTCAGTTGCCCTCTCTCCATGTCTAATGAATGAAGTCTTGATCATCTTATCCATGAGATAAAATTTATAAGTTTCATATTATTTATAATCATAGGGATCAAAAAACTTTTTTTTATACCATTTGTTTATCTTTGACTCGCTAGTATGATCAAGATGGCAATACCAGAGATATGTGATATTTATATCTTTTCTCTTTCTTTTTATATTTCTATGAATATGAAGGATATTTTCATTAAGTGCAAGAATCAAAAGATTATTAACAATATAGCCTTTGCCATAGAATTTATTAGAATGATACATGGAGCAATCATTGTCCATTATTTTTATTTCAAAACTTTGTTTCAATAATAAAGGTATAGAAATAATATTTCTAATAATCTTAGGCATATAGTAGCATTCTTCTAATTTTAGAATCTTGTCCGATGGCAAATTCAGTAGATAAGTTCTCATAGCCTTGAAATGAATGGACTCTTTACTTGCATCGAAAAGATCGAAGTCATCTTTCTTCAGCCTTTTGATCCTTTGTAGTCCCTACAACGAATTACAGATATGTGAACCATAGGCAGTATCCAATACTTAAGAATCACTGGCTGAAGTACTCAATGAAAAAGTGATATGTACCATATACACACCTTTCTGTATTATACTTTCACCCTACTTCAAACTTGCAAGATAACTCTTACAATTCTTCTTCCAATGTCCCACCTTGCTACAGTGTTAATAGATAATATCTATGGGGATATTCTTTATCTTTTTCTGTGAGAATACGATTCATAAATTTCTTAACTAATCTATATAGTTCGAATTGGACAACTTATTTGCATCAAAGATACCACGCAATGAGAGTGAAGATGTCATGATGTAGAAATTTAATCTACATGAATTAAGAACAATCGTATAAGCAGATCACTCATGATGACATGCATAATTAGATAAGATCTTCTGTCTAGTTATGTCTCTCACTATTTTATCGAATACCATATCCCTTACCTATGGTAAGTGAGAAACCTTAATTTAGTTTCTTAGTGGGGTTGAGATCCTAATTTCTCAAAGAAGCCTTCTGGATAGCACAACAAATCCCAATGAGTTCAAAGATAGAAAAATTTTTTTCAATTGCATCCCATGCAATTCTCAACAAAATCTTATCTCTAAAATATTTATAGTCTTGTAGATAGCATAACAAACTATAGTATTTTAGTTAAATCAGATCTTTTATTTCCAAACAGTCATATCTAAATTAATGTTGTCCTTGTAGATTGCATAATAAAGCAACATATCCAAATATGCTGTAAGCATCTCTTATGCATCAAGATGACTCGATATTAATTTTTATAGTAAGCCTTGTGGATAGCACAACAAACCTACTATAATTTTTGACAAGATTTTGGCTTAGCATGAAGGAAGGTTTGTGTAATGATCTTAATAATAAGCAATCCAAATTCAAAACTAATTAACCCAATTAGCCAGATAAGTATAAAATTGATGGAAGGCTCACCGTGCTTTCACAATGGTCCTAATTAAATAACCACTACACTAAAAATATTTTTCTTAGATACTAATTGATCAATCAATTTTAAAATTGGTTAGCTTTTGGTTTCCACCACTATGACTTAATATAATTTTTTAGGAGGGATTTATGGTCTCATGTACATCTATTCAAAATATTTCATAATGATGCATAATCATACTGAGCTAGGAGTGAATCATAATTTGAAGTGATGCATCTAAACAGATCTTTAAGATTAACTAGGGTTTGAATGTTCAATCAAACCCATCACATAGCCGATATTGAACCAATTTGAAATCCTAGAAAATTTCAATCAAGACAACATCCTATCCTTTGATTGTATTAGTCAAAGATGGCTATAATACCACTGTAGGGCTCCGATGTGCAACGAAAGGGAATGGTGTTTAAAATTTTTCATTAAAAACATCCTAGTACTCCAAAATTCTAATACCCAGAATCCCTTGATTATAGAAATCAAAGCACAAAATAAATAAATAGAATAAAAAGAATACCTGTATATGCTAATAATTTTTATAGGCATACAAGTGTCTGCCATCCAATAGTAATCCATATAGAAAGTACAATAAGGATAATGCTCCTTTTTAGAATCTTGCTTCAAGAGTTCTAGCCCCTAGAACTCGAATAGCCTTGCACTGGTCAAGTTTCTTCAAGAACTTGACTTCATCCTTTTCAAAAACTCTTTTATACTTTTTAAACCTCTCCTTCAGAACCTCTTTTTTTCTTGTCTTGATCAGATTTAGGCTTGTCTTAAAAAAAGAAAGACTTATACTAAAACTAGAGAGATATAAGAGAGAAGAGAGAGACTTGTCTTAGGCTAGAAGGGGACTTCTGGATTGATTTTTTTGAATGCTCTGGAACCCCCAATGTAGTGGGACTTTTATAGATGAGAAAGAGGCACCTGAGGAAGGGTTACAACCCTTCCTCACATCCTCAAAAGGTGGCATGTCCAAAAAGAGGTGTCCCTCTGGTGGAAGGACTCTATGCGACCTTTCTCTTCTCCCCGTGCATGCTGCAATCAAGTGACATTTGGGCATCCTTTCTGCTTTCAGATAAATCTAAAAACTTTCATGTATGTCCCCATTTGACTTTGAATTCAAATGGTAGGGACATCAGCAAGAGACACCTCCTTCTGTCCATAGTAGGACTCTTCATGCGAAGAGTCACGAGAGTTTATTTCTGCATGTGCGATATTACTTCCAAAAATTTTCAATGCCCAAAAATAAATCCAAAAAGACATTTCAGTCTTTGAGATAAGTGCTAGAGAGTGGAGGGTGATGTGGGCTGCCACAAGGATTTTAAACCCAAGTGAGAAGGTGTTGCCCAGAAATGGAGCCCTAGAGGGAGAGTGAATTGGATCTTTTTAAAATTTTAAAAGATTAGTGCACTAAAATAATGTGCTAAAGAGATCGAGTGAAGTGGGTTGATATTCAATAAAAATAAATTCAAACATAAAAGAAGAAATACAAATAAATGGCATAAAGAATAAGTAAAGAGAAGTAAGCATACCAAACACAAGAATTTATAGTGGTTCGGTGTCAATCTTGCACCTACATCCACTCCTCAAGTCCCTACTTAAGAATTCAATCTACTAAATGGATTCAAAGTTACAACACATTGGACACTCCAACCCTTGCTATCCAAGCAAGAACATTTATTTTTTGGATACAAGCCAACCCTTAACAATCCGATTCAGGGTTCGGATCAACCCAAATGAGTTTTGGAACCTCCCTAAACTCAAAAATCTAAATACAATTTCAGAAAAATAGAGTACAGAAAATTCAGCACACAATCTCCTTAAATAGATACAATGAATACAAAATAAATACAATACTCAAGGAGAAGAAGCTTTTGCTGAACACCCTCAATGAATTCCATACTTGATTGCTGCTGGAGAGTGGTTGGTGAAATGATTGAATGCTTTTTTTCTCTCTTTTAGGGCTGAATGAGCTTTTTACAGATGTGAGCTTTGAATGCTAGCAAAACTTTATGATTTTCTACTTTAAGAGAGTATTTATAGTTGCCATTTACTCTTAAAAATATCTTAGAATTGGTTTAGAGCCATTGGAGTGCGTTTAATGCGCATTAAATGCGTTAAAAATGGACTGAAAACTAATCGTTACATGTGCTTGCAGGAATGGAACATCCCATGGGGCATCCCACTGACATTGGGACATCCCATGGGGTGTCCCAATAGGTCAGACAGAAAGTTCAGCTTTCTATTTTGATCTCAGGATCTCAGAGATCATCTCAGGTGGGTCATCCCAATCACATGGATCGTTTCAGACGGATCGTCCCACTGCGTGTCATGAGCCAAAATGAAGCATGCCGGCTGTCCAACAAAAGGAGATGACCCAAATGGATCGTTTCATTTTATTTCAACCTAATTTTTTATACATTTAAGGTCTGAAACTTACCAGAATACTTTCAAACGCTCTCAAGTGGATTCAAATTAATTTGGACACTCTCAAAAGCCTTCAAAAACTTCTCCAACTTGCTGAAACTTCAACTTTTGGCGCACTTGATAAAGCTTTTCAAATCCAATCTCTTGGACTATCTGAAACATCACAAAAATAAGCTCTAAAGATAGAAAATACATTAGTAGTCTCCTCAAATGGTTTGTAATCATCAAAATCAATTTTTGAAGCAACAATCTCCCTCTTTTTGATGATGATAAAATATTTGAGTATATATAAAAAATATCTTTAAAGCTCAAAGAATTTAGGTTTGTGAAGCACTAGAAGAGTTATGCCAAGGATTCAACATAGAGGATCATGATATACATGTTTTCAGCAAACTTTAATGATTTAATTCATTTAGCTGAAACCATTTGTGACGGAATTAGAAAATTTCTAAGAATTGTTCTTATTCGATCAAAATCCTCTCCTTTCTTGTATGAATTAGATTATTTTGATTATTTGAAAATAAATCTCTTTCTTTTTTATATAAAGAGTGTTCCATTTTAAAAAAAAATTTATTGAAGCAAAGATGGTTCATAAAAAAATTTTGTTCTTTTCTGCTTTGATTCTAGTATCAGAGCAATAGATATGAAAGGGATATTTCTTTCTCTTTTTTTTGTTTGGATATTAAGACAAGAATGAGACAAATTGAGCAAGAATCAAAAATAGATATATCGAGTTAATTTGGTATCAGTGCAAAAATAAGATTAGTAGAGTATTTAAGAAAAAAAATAGATTGATCAGAGTAATTTTTTAAATATTATCAAAATAAAGGTAAAAAAAAAATGTATCAGAGTTAAAAAATGGGCGAATCAATATAGAGTACTGCATTAGATCAAAAAAATTTTAAAAAGAACAGAAGATTTTAACAACTACACTATTTATCATTATTTCTCTCTTTTTATCATTATTATTTTTTATTTACCATTATTTCTCTCCCTTTTTATAACAAATACACTACTTTCACCATTTACTATCATTTCTCTCCCTTTTTGACATCATCAAAAAGAATAACTAGGAGAGTAAGATTTTCACGGCGTTAGGTCAAGTATCAAGGAAATAAAGCATCTATTCATCCATCCAAAAAAAGAATGATAATAGACATTCATTCATCCAAAAAGATATGATAATAAATATTCATTCATCCAAAAAGACATGATAATAAACATTCATTTATCAAAAGAGAAATGAGTCAAATGGAAACAACCTCATTCATTTACACCAAAAGAGAGGTTACAAGAGTCATAATGAGCATAAAGCTCTCATACATCTAATCTACAAAATATAACTAAGTAATCTAATACAAAATGATAAAGTTAGAGAGACTGGACATCGAGCACGGAATCAAGATAGATAACACAGGATCAGCCTCGTCCTCAATCGAAGGGTCTGTTTGAGATGAAGAAGCAGGAGGACGAAAGGTAATGGACTGTACGAATGCAGACTCAGTAGATGTAGAGGACCTAGACTGAAGCTGAGTCCTAATACCATCTAACTGGGACAAGATACCCCTCACAATAATTCTGAGTCCATCCAGATTAGCTGTCATAAAATCTTTGGAGTCTCTGATATCTGCCCTAATCACCTCGAGAGAAGAGTGAAGCCGTGAGTGAAGTCTGCCTATCTCTCGAGCCAGGTCATCCATCTGTGGTGCAGAAGAAGTCGATGTGCCCATGTCAGTAGAGAGAGAATCTACTATTTGTTTGATCTCTCTTTCCAAATTAAAGATCCCGTCACTGAATCTCAGAAGGGAGCTCTCCACACCCTCCAATCTGATACTCAAGTATGATAGAAGCTCCATCAATGAGAAAATATATGGCACAATAGATGAATCCAATGGAGCAGAGAAGGCACTCGAAGAGACAAGGTGAAACTACTGTGGCTGATGTGGCTGCTACTGTACCTACTGCTGTACCTGCTGTAGAATCTGCTCCTGGTACAGTTGAAACTGATGGAGCTGCTGTAGAATCTGATCCTGAACTGCTGCTGCTAGACTGATAAGATCCTTGCTACCCTCTCAGCAAGCTGTCCCATATCAATATCCCTCAAACTGAAAGTAGACATGGTATGACTAGATGGAGAAACTCTGACTGAGGGTCCTACCTCAGGCTCTGAAACATGGTGATCAGCTGAACTCAGCCTGGGCAAAGGAGAAGATGGACCCTCCCCCTTAGCATGCTCCTCCTCCTCATCACTCTTCTCCTCAATAACTATAGCTCGACCCTTGACCCACCGGCCATCAACTCTCACAAAACCCATGCACCTAAAAGAGTGGTTGTTGTAGGTGTCAGCATATGACAGTCTACAAACAATCTCTCCCTCAAAACTGACTCCTGACTCTTTGAAAATAATTGTAAGGGCCATACCATAGGGCAAGGGAGCCTTGGACCTGTTCAAGGCTTTCCTCATGGTATCTATCATCAAGAAAGGAAGGTTCAGGAGAGTCTCTGAAACTACATGGTGCATGAGACAAATATCTCTCCCCGTCATCAGATCATATCTTCCCCCTCTGGGGAAGAAAATCTTGGATACTATATGGTGGAGTAGTCTCATCTCCACACTAAGATCTTTAGCCTCAATCTTCAGAAAACCTTCCATATCATCTCTCCCTAGAATGGTCCTAAGTCCAATCTCCTTCTTAAGCAATTCATCTAAACAACTACCCTCACAAGGCATCTAAAGCAGTCTACTTAGTCTAGGTGCATTTAAGACAATTTGAACTTCCTTTACAGTAGACCTCAAAACATCCTTAGTGAAAACCAAATTTGAGTAGAACTCTTTCAACAAATCAATATAAACTGATTCAGACAAACTTAGAAAAGATTTCCACCCTTGCTTTACTAGTTTATCTCCAATTGAAAAACCATCATATCTCAAAAATTTGAAGTCTACATTTCTACCCAAAGCAACCTTCCTTGCAGATAATGGAATCTTACTTGGAGTTACTGGAGGGGATACTTGGGTTGGTTCATGTGCTGCCTTCTTCCTCCTTTCTTCTGCTTTCACGGATCTCACTGACTTCCTTCTTAGTGGCATTCTCATTTTGGGGGCCATGTCCCAAGAAGAGGGTGGAGAAGGATGCAGATTGAAGTGAAACTAAGTGGAGAAGATGATTTTTTTAAAAGTTTCTCATGGATTTAAGGGTTAGGGTTTGGAATTTAGAAAAATTAGGAAAATGAGCCGTGAGAGCAGTAAATTTGGAGAGAGTAGATCTCGATTTTGAGAGATTTTGGAGTTTTTGGGAGATCTAGGATGAGGTTCCTAGGTTGGGACGAGAGGGAGAAGAAAAGTCTTTGGATTTGAGATATTCTGGAACTCTTTTTTAATGAAACAGGGTTTGGGTCGGCTCACTTAAAGAGAGCCTATCCGCATGAATGGGATGCCCCATGGGATGCCCCATCCAGGGTTACATCAGACGATGGAAAAATTATTTAAAAAAGAAAAAAAATTCAAACTAAAAAATTTAAAATTTATCATATCGAGTTGAGAGGGTTATTAAGAGTCTAGATAAATTTTGATATGATTTTTGATTGAATATTTCAATAAAAAAAATCAGAGAAGATATCTGAATAGCATTGATGATTTTTAATTATCTTGAAAAATTTTTAAAAAATGATAGATGACTTCCAAAATTAAGATAATAAAGTCAAAAAATTTTAAATAAATTTTAAAAGTAAAATTAAGATTAAAATTCAAGCAGAAGGGTCTAAGATGTCCAATTCTCTTCTAATTTCATAAAATTTACTTTCATTAAGTGCTTTGATGAAAATGTCAGCTAACTAATTTTTAGTATTTTTATTTTTAAATATTATGTCATTATTTTGAATATGTTCTCTTATAAAATGATGTCTAATTTCAATATATTTTGACCTAGAGTGTTGAATTAAATTTTTGGTCAAATTGATGGCACTAGTATTATCACATTTTATGAGGATGTTTTTAAGTTCAATGCCAAAATCTATGAGCTGTTGCTTAATCCATAGGACTTGAGCACAGCAACTTTCAACTGCAATGTATTCGGCCTCGATCGTAGACAAAGCTACTGAATTTTGCTTCTTGCTAAATTAGGAGATTAAGTTTACTCCTAGAAATTGGCAGGTTCCACTAGTACTTTTTCTATCAAATTTACATCCAGCAAAGTCTGCATCTGAATAACCTATTAAGTCTATAGAAGATTATTTTGAAAATTAAAGACCTAAATTTTGTGATCCTTTTAAGTATCTAAAGATCCTTTTAACAGCATTTATATCAGATCTACTTACAGTCAAATATAATAAAGAGCCTATCATGTCTCTATAAAGCTTTGAATCAACACTTTTACCATGCTCATCCTTTTCTAATTTACAGGAAGGGGTCATAGGTGTACTTATAATTTTTGAGCTCTCCATTCCAAATTTCTTTAATAACTCTCTTATGTACTTACTTTGGGTGATGGAAATCCCTTCATTTGTTTAATCTGGAGTTCAAGGAAGAATGTGAGTTCTCACATCATGCTCATCTCGAACTCTCCCTACATGAGCTTGGCAAACTCTTGACATAAATTTTCATTAGTAGATTCAAATATAATATCATCAACAAATATTTGTATAATTAGAATTTATTTATCTTTTCTTTTTATAAAAAGAGTAGTATCAACTTTTTCTCTTGAAAAATTATTTTCTAATAAAAACTTATTTAATCTTTCATACCAAGCTCTAGGAGCTTGTTTTAATCCATATAAATTTTATTTAACTTAAATACATGATCTAAAAATTTATGATTTTCAAAATTAGGAGGTTGTTCAATATATACTTCTTCAGCAATATAACTATTTAGAAAAATATTTTTAACATCCATTTGAAATAATTTAAAATTCATAAAGCAAGCAAAAGCAAGTACATTCTTATGACTTCTAGTCTAGCAACAGGAGCAAATGTTTCATTAAAATCAATTCTTTCTTACTGATTATATCCTTTAGCAACTAATCTTGCTTTATTTCTTATTATATTTTTATCTTCATCTAATTTATTTTTATATACCCATTTGGTTCCTATTATTGGATGATTTTTAGGTCTTGCAACTAATGTCCATATATTATTTCTTTCAAATTAATTTAACTCTTCTTGCATGGCAATTATCCAGTTATGATCTTTTTCTGCTTCATCTATTATTTTATATTCTAAATATGAAATAAAAGCTACATAATTGCAAACATCTCTAAGTGAGGATCTAGTTCTAACTTCTTATGTCGGATCATCAATTATTAATTCTTTAGGATGATTATGGACATACCTCCATTCTCTTGGAAGATTATCTGTGTCTTGAGGTTGTTCTTAAATGTTCTGATCATTGATGCTTTCATCCTCATGTTTTTCATCCATTTGATCCTTGTTTTGTTCATTTGAGTCATTTAGGGTGAGCTCTTTCATTCCATTTTTTATGATACCTGTATCATCAGCACCCTCTCTTTTTCTTGATGGAAGATCATTAGATTCATCAAAAATAAAATGAATTGACTCTTCCACTACTAGTATTCTTTTATTAAATACTCTAAAGATTTTACTAGAAGTAGAGTAGCCAAGAAAAATAGCTTCATCAGATTTAGCATCAAATTTACTTAAGTTATCTTTACCATTATTTAAAATAAAACATCGGCAATCAAAAATATGAAAATAACCTATATTTGGCTTTCTACCCTTCCATAATTCATAAGGTGTTTTCTTCAAAATTGGTCTTATTAAGGCACGGTTTAGAATGTAACATGCTATATTAATTACTTCTGCCCAAAAGTACTTTGGGAGCTTGCTTTCACATAGCATGGTACGGATAATTTCTTCTAGAATTCTATTTTTTCTTTCAACTACTCTATTTTGTTATAATATTCTAGGTGCTGAAAAGTTATGATCTATACCTTTTTCATCACAAAATTTTTTAAAATCTTTATTTTCAAATTCAGTTCCATGATCACTTTGAATAGAAATAATTAGTAAATCTTTTTCATTCGAAACTTTTCGACGAAACTTGAAAAAAATAGAAAATGCTTCATCCTTGGAAGCTAAAAATAAAATCTAAGTAAAATACAAAAAATCATCAATGATTACAAAACCATATCTTTTTCCTCCTATACTAGTTGTCCTTGTAGGACCAAATAAATCTATATGTAAGAATTCTAGAGGTTTAGAAGTTGAAATAATATTTTTAGATTTAAAGAAGACTCTTGTTTGTTTACCTAATTGACATGCATCACATATTTTATCATTATCAAAACTAATTTTTGGCAAACCAAAAATCAAATCCTTTTCAATAATTTTGAAAAGTGTGTGCATACTAATATGTACAAGCCTACGGTGCCAAAGCCAATGAGTCTCATTAATTTTAGCATTCATAGCCACAAGACATTGTATGCTTTGTAAAGAGAGATTATCCAAATCAACCATGTATACATTGCCATGTCTATGTCCAATAAATCTAGTGGTAACATCAGTGGGACTAGTTACAATATACATAGATGATTCAAAAACTACTTTATAACCTTTATCACATTATTGACTAATACTTAAAAGGTTATGCTTAAGACCATCTACAAGTAAAATATTTTCAATGCAAGTGGAAGGAGTGATATCAATGTTACAGATACCGATGATCTTTCTTTTGCCATTATCTCCAAAGATGACCATCCCTCTATTCTTGGCTTCTAATGTGATAAATTGAGATTTATCACCAGTCATGTGTCTTGAGCATCCACTATCAAGATACCACTTCCGTTTAGTTGCTTGGGATGCAAGACACACCTGCACACATGAAATCAAGTTTTAACCTTAGGTACCCAAGCTAAGTTGGGTCCTTTGGGGTTAGTCACAATAGTTTCTTTTGGAACCCATATTTTTTTAACATTTCTATCATCAAATTTATTTGATAAACATATATAAGCTTTGTGCTCTACCTTGCCATATTTAAAACAAGTGATATTTGGCAATTTTGATGCATTGACAAAAATATTTTTTAAAAATTTTTATTTTTTTAGAGTGTTATAGCCAAGTCCGACTTTATCATATACAATTTTTTGACTATCAATAATCATTTGAAGTTTGTTTGAACTAAGAGTAAATCTATCAACTATAGATTTCAACTTGGTTACTTTTTCTTTTAGATCTTGATTTTTTTTTACAAGAGTTTCATTTTGACTAGAAAGTTCATCCTTTTCTTTTATTAGAGACTGATTTTTTAGTTCTAATTCTTTATTTTTCTTATCAACTTCTTTATTTTTCTTAGTTAATACATGGTTTCTTGATTTCAAATTTTTATTTTTAGTACCTAATTCTTTTAGGTCATTTAAAAATTCATGAAAAGCTTCTAACAATTCATCATAAGTAAATTTAGGTTAAGTTTCGGATGATACCTCAGTTTCATGTGCCATAAGGCACAACTTGGCTTCTTCATGAGATTCTTCATCGGTGGTGGAGTCATCACTGTTACTTCATGTAGCCATCATGATCTTCTTCTTCTTGAACTTCTTTTGGCCTTTCTTGAGCTGGGGGCATTCTGATCTGAAATGGCCCGACTTCTTGCATTCATAGCAGATGATGGGCTGTTTCTTTTTCTTTTTTTTGCTTGACTCTCCCTTGACTAGTGGTCTTCTCCTTGTCCCTTGTCTTTTTCTTCTCATGAAGCGTCTAAACTTTTTGGTGATCAGGGCCAAGTCCTTATCTTCTTCGCTATTGTTTGATTTTTTTGTATCTTCTTCTTTCTAAGCTGTCAACTTGAGGGTTATGGTCCTCTTTCTTCTAGTTTTCTCTTCATTATGTTGCTTCATGGTCAGTTCGTGAGTCATGAGGGATCCAAGCAACTTCTCCAATGGTAGAGTATTCAAATCCTTGGCCTCTTGGATTGCAGTGACTTTTGCCTCCCATAATCTAGGTAAGGATCAGAGTATTTTTCTCATAAGATCACTGTTAAAATAATATTTGCCAAGACTTTTTCAACTATTTATGATGTCAGTGAAATGAGTGAACATTTGAGTTATTGATTCTTCAGCTTCCATTTTAAATAGTTCATAGTTGTGTACAAGCATATTGATCTTAGATTCTTTTACTTGGTTTGTGCCTTCGTGTGTGACTTCTAACCTATCTCAATTTTTTTTAGCTGAATTGCATGTGAAAATACGATTAAATTCATTAGCATCCAAAGCACAATATAAAATATTCATGGCTTTAGCATTGAGCTGAGCCATTTTCTTATCAATTTCATCCCATTCACCTTCCGACTTAGGGAGAGACACACCAATTAATTTAGTAGGTGTGTGTGGTCCATTTACTATGACACTCTACATATCATAGTCAAGTACTTGTATGAAAATTTTCATCCGAACTTTTCAATAAGTATAGTTTGACCCATTGAAAAGTGAATATCGATTTGTAGATTGCCCCTCGACTAAAGATATGCCAAATTGGGCTACCATAGACCTTTAGCTCTTGATGGTTAAATCAAGCAAGGACTAGAGCACCGGGCTCTGATACCCCTTGTTGTAGGGGTGAATTGGGTCTTTTTAAAATTTTAAAAGATTAGTGCACTAAAATAATGTGCTAAAGAGATCGAGTGAAGTGGGTTGATATTCAATAAAAATAAATTCAAACACAAAAGAAGGAATACAAGTAAATGGCACAAAGAATAAGTAAAGAGAAGTAAGCACAGCAAACACAAGAATTTATAGTGGTTCGGTGCCAACCTTGCACCTATATCCACTCTCCAAGTCTCTACTTGAGAATTCAATCTACTAAATGGATTCAAAGTTACAACACATCGAATAATTCAACCCTTGCTATTCAAGTAAGAACACTTATTTTTCAGGTACAAACCAACCTTCAACAATCCGATTCAGGGTTCGGATCAACCCAAACGAGGTTTGGAACCTCCCAAAATTCAAAAATCCAAATACAATTTCAGAAAAATAGAGTACAAAAAATTCAGCACACAATCCCCTTAAATAGATACAATGAATGCAAAATAAATACAATACTCAAAGAGAAGAAGCTTTTGCTGAACACTCTCAATAAATTTCACACTTGATTGCTGCTGGAGAGTAGTTGGTGAAGTGATTAAATGCTTCTTTTCTCTCTTTTAGGGCTAAATGAGCTTTTCACGGATGTGAGCTTTGAATGCTAGCAAAGCTTTATGATTTTTCACTTTAAGAGAGTATTTATAGTTACTATTTACCCTTGAGAATGTCTTAGAGTTGGTTTAGAGCCGTTGGAGTATGTTTAATGCGTATTAAATACAAAAAAAATAGACTGAAAACTAGTCGTTACACATGCTCGTAGGAATGGAACGTCCCATGAGGCGTCCCACTGGCATTGGGACATCACATGGGGCGTCCCAATAGGCCAAACAGAAAGTTTAGCTTTTTATTTTAGTTTCAGGGTCTCAAAGGTCGTCCCAATCACATAGGTCATCCCAAATGGATCATCCCACTGCGTGCCATGAGCCAAAATAAAGTATGCCGGCTGCCCATCGAAAAGGGATGACCCAAATAGGTCGTTCCATTTTGTTCCAACCCAATTTTTAATGCATTTAAGGTCCGAAACTTATCAGAACACTTCTAAACGCTCTCAAGTGGATTCAAATCAATTTGGATACTCTTAAAAGCCTTCAAAAACTTCTCCAATTTGCTGAAACTTTAATTTTTGGCACACTTGATAAAGCCTTTCAAATCCAATCTCTTAGACTACCTGAAACATCACAAAAATAATCTCCAAAGATAGGAAACACATTAGTAGTCCCATCAAATGGTTTGTGATCATCAAAATTTATTTTTGGAACAACAGAAGGACACTGTCCCCTTCTCCACGCACCATAGCATGCGCCCATCTTTATCTACGCACCAAGAGTCCTTTCACGCTAGGACTCTAGCATATAGCACCTCCTGAGGCTATGTGGTGCCATCCAATGGCTGCCACATTCTGATCCAAACTCAAATTAAGCCTTGGCTCAATTTGGTTTAATCAAATAGTAAGATTCGAATCAAAAATGAATCCTATTTAAGGAGCTAGGATTTCCACACGTGCTAACATGCTTACTGATAATCCAATTGGATCCAAAATTTCAATCAACCATATCAAATAGGTCCTTGGTCAACTTTCTTATATGTGTGACCTATTGGATTCCATATCTAGCTAGTAATAAGTTCGGATGTAAATTGATCTAATTTAATTAGAACCCTTCTAATCGATTAAGGTCCAAACCATGCCGACCTGAGTTCCACAATTGGAACTCTTTCTAATTAGAGATCGAATTAAATACTTTAATTCAATCAAACCTATAAGTCAAGATTGACGTTTAGCAATATATCATAACTATTCAGAAGATGTGAAATTTGATAGAAATACCAAATACATCCTTCGGTGGCAAGTTACCATGCAATTCAATCTTTCGATCATCCTGCATCCCAAATATGTCATGAGTATGGAATCATATCAAACTCGAATATATATGTATATTGATTCTCCATTAATCAATGATGACTCCAATGATTAAGCATTAGAAATCCTATCTAATCTTCATCCTATTTTGACCAAAGACTTTCTGAGTCATCTAAAGATAAGAATGTATAGGATGACATCTCTCCTTAGTAAAAGTGATCAATTCACAAACTCCATACACACTCCATTATATCCAGAACATTCCGTACATATCTTTATATTATGCTTAGATGTGAATCAAAATATGAATTTATATGCACAAGATTCCATGATAGTCTTAGATCTAAGGATCACTTGCAAAACTCCCACTTTGAGAACTATCTTTTGACATGCAAATAAGGTTTCATAAGATATTTTCTGTTAACGAGTCAATTCAATGAACTCATTACCTAATGAGCACCCATATCTTTGTATTAGTGTCTCACACAAGTGGCTTGTGAGATCAACCACCCTCTCCATGAGCCTACATAAGATGTGCCAGTCTATCCAAAAATATTGATCTCCGACATAATGCTCCTACGATCAGGAATATTTTAAATTAGGATTTTAAGATTTTAGGTCTCATTGAGATGACCTCTTTATGACTCTAAAATTATTGTCCTAATCTATGGGGTCCATCATAATCTTAAACACAATAAAATATAGCTGCAATGATGAATTAAAATACCTTATTAATGAATAATGTTATTACATGAGTTGGAAGTCTACATATAAAAATTTTATTATATTACTTATGCGATTGACTTGTAGGACATTAATTTTTTATTAATGATCTTGACCATAGTCCAAAGATCCATGATAGAACTGTGTTATTAGCAATGAATCATATGCACATACACAAGTGCATATAATTCTCTTCTCTTTTTCCTTTTTGTTCAAACATTTGCTTGCTATAACATTTATGATGTTTTCACAATGCTGGCTACACGCTAAATATCGAAGCACAGACATTGATGTAATGTTATAGAGCATTTGTAAATTTACAACTTTATACACAATCCAAGTGTTAGTTTGTAATAGATCAACTTAATTGTCAATACTTAAACCGTTGTGGTATGGTGCTCCCTTTTAGACATGCATGCAGAATTTCTTACTTTAGCCACCAAAATTCTTTTCTGATACTGCCTCATGTCCTGCCTAATGAAAAGTAATGCCTGATGCAAATGATGCAGATCGGTGAATGCGAAATTGCTTTTGTAGTAGCATGGCCGGCAAATGATCCAATGTTACATGAAAACATGGACGAAGCCACTTACCAAGTTTTTAAATCAATTGGAATCACCAATGAGACCTTTGTAGTATTAGTAAAAACTTAATATATCACCGCACATACTTAATGAAACTGTGGCATCAGATTATACAAGCTAACAACATGATCTTAGCATTAGAATCAGATTGTGGGGTTCAGGAAATACAATTTAATAATGTATGATATATTTCCCAGGTGCACTTTAGAAACATCAATGGCAATAAGATCCCAGCCAGCAAACTATGCGATGCCAATTTGAAGTGTACCAATAGTTTTGAAGCAAAAATATTACTTTCGATTTCTCCAACTCAAAATCGGAAACTCATGATCAATAATTTCCAAATTTGAATCACATTGGAAGCTCGCCGAACATATACCATCAAATGTCGCTATGGACCACGAGTTGGAGTAAAGCAGAAGCATCCACCCGCCTGATCTTCAGGTATCATCCCACCTCCTTTACTGGTGTCGATGGCCTCTAAGAGCTTCACAACTTCATCCATCTCTAGTCGTTTATCTGGATTTGCATCCCAGCATCTCCGCATAATATTTGCTAGAGAGCTTGGACAACATCGAGGGATTTCTGGACGTAAATTCTGCCAAAGGTTCAGAATAAATTACAGCCCATTTGTATTACTTATTAAACATCTGCTCATGATGATTTAAGATGTAAAATAACAAGGCTGTTCACAGTACTTTCTTGAACTGATGAGGACTGGTTATTGCTGTCTTTTGGTGAGTGATATAAAATAGGTTAAAGCAAATGGATAGCAAACAGAAGTTTCAGAAGTGAGACTAACCTGCCGGACAACAGCAGAGGATACTTCAACGAAGCTGAGATCAGGGTAGGGCATGTCACAGCAGTAAATCTCCCACAAACATATGCCGAAACTGTAGACGTCGCATCTATGGTTGTATGGCTTACCCTCAAGAACCTGAAATGCTCCTTTAATCAGTATATCTTGCATGGAAAAGGAATCAAATGATTCGGGAAAAATATTTCTTTGAACTAGTTAATGACAAAATACCTAGACATTGACTAAAGTCAGGAATATATTTAGGTAGTCTTCTATACCTAGACATTTTATAGGATTCAGTTAAACTCTCTTAAAAGATATATATGTCCAACAAGAAGCAGATATGCATATAAGGAGATGGGCACCTCTGGAGCCATGTAGCCAAGGGTACCCGTTTCACCAGTCATGTCCTTCGGATTCTGAGCCTCAACACGAGCAACACCAAAATCGGCAATTTTAAGATTTTGCTGGGTATCCAATAACATATTTTCAGTCTTGACATCCCGATGCACAATCTTCTTTGAATGTAAATAGCTCAATCTGTAAAGAAGAAATATTTTTGTTTTCAGTAGCACTAAGAATCTGGATACTAATTTTAGCCATAATATGGTAATACTAGTGCAATGCTTACCCTCTAGCAAGATCCAACGCAAGTTGAATGACAATCTTATAGGCAAGTTTCTTTCTCCTGTTTTTTATTAAATATTTTTTCAATGATCCTCCAGCAAGATACTCCACAACAACACAACATGCTCGAGCTGGAAGGGAACCATGGTCATTGCCAGTAGCATTGTTCTGTGGAATCCTAAGGTCTGACGTACCCATTGAAGCCCCAATGAACTGTAAAGAAAAATATTGACGCCATAAGTAGAACATACAGGTTTCGATGCAGTGAAAGAACATAAATAAGAATACATTTCTACTTTGGAACATAAGATGGTATGGAATAAAACTACAAGAACAAACTTATCTATTAATCATTCTGAAATATCCTGATGTGGCCAATTGACAGATTTTGATCAACCAATGCCAATAAGCTGATGGTTCCAAAAACGTCCTCACCTTAGTAACATTTGGATGTTTAAGCTTA
The DNA here is from genome assembly GCF_000442705.2 of Elaeis guineensis. Classification (NCBI taxonomy): domain Eukaryota; kingdom Viridiplantae; phylum Streptophyta; class Magnoliopsida; order Arecales; family Arecaceae; genus Elaeis; species Elaeis guineensis. Next base: position 7,910,130 of record NC_025995.2, read on the forward strand.
TGCCAAACAGCAACCTCCTGCTGAAATGATGTTCGGAGAGCAGCAGTTTCAGCATCAGTGGCAAACCCATCTTCTCCCCAGTCCAACAACTTCACTATAATATAGAAAACAATTATTATGTAACGCAAACTTCAGGGAATGCAAGATTGTATCATTGGGAGATACACCTGGAGACTGTTTAAAACCAACTTATATTAATATCATGTGTATATTGCAAATCACTCTCAACAAACAGATTCTCTCTCATTGTAGACAAAATATCAGTGGACTGTATCCTTTAACCAACAATTCAGTGAACAAGAAACAACTTTTGAATACAGAATCAAACATGATATATTGCTCTTAGACGCTGTTAGAAAAGAGTAAAAGTAATGTATTAAAAGGAAACAGCAACAAAAGCATATAAACCAGAAATTGGAAATACAAATATGGTAAACTTGAGGGAAACAAAATGAAATGCAGGGAAAACATTCAAGAAACTGTTTCTTAGTGTCTCAGAGTATGGCATATGCATATAAAGCATGTTACCGATAATTCTAACCTGTTTTCATTCATATCTGAACTGCAAAAGGTCATGCTTTCTAATTCTTAAGAAAACAATGAAACAAGATAGTGGAGGGGGGCGGGAGGGGGAGAGAGAGAGGAAGTTGGTGAAAGTTATCTGCAATAATGACCTATTATGCATGACAGAAAATCATGCATCCATAGGCATACTTTCTGCCACATGGATCACCAAGCCTGGATCTGGATCTTTCTCAAGAAAGAATGAAGCATTTCGAAAGAGGTTGGTGAGATGATCTATGAACCACTAGGCACTAGCAACTCAACAACATTCCTCCAGATCAAATACAGAAAGGAACAGATGCAAGCTAAATTAAGACAAGCTACATATAGACCATAGACGAAATCATGAAAGTTAGACTCAGGAGTTTGAGCTTGGAAATTCATCACAACAGGGCCACATTCTTGGCATCTTCTCCACTATATTCTTGACTATGTTTTTGTATCTGCATGCATGGTATGCAATTTTTTTCCTTTTTCCTTGAAAATTCCCTGGATTTATAGGTGGCTCAACTCATGACCAAATTAATTATTTCTGAGCTTTATGCATCAAGCTATGTTGAAGGGTTAACCAACAAAGCATCTTCCTTGTTATTGTGAGGCCACTACAAAAGTGTCATCCGGTCATTCCATTTCTTAGCCTGCATAAAAATATGTGGGACACAAATGATATTTTTGGCATCTTGTTGGGTGGCAAGAGGTCAAGTTCAATGAAAAGGGAGTCCAACCTCATTGTGCATAAATCAGAGGGCGACAGGAAGTATCTGCTTCTTCAACCCTTAATCCAAGTCTGAGATCACTTGGATCAACCTCAACGAAAACCCTTTTAACAACCAAGGATCCTCAGTACTTGGGTCAGAAAACCTCCTTCCAAGTCTACCTTATTATAATCGAGTTAAAACAAGAAGATCTAAAGTCAAACATGAACATGTATGGCCACACCTAAATATTTTGGGCAGGTTGGAGGATATGGGTGAAAACTTGCCAACTCACCTATTTCTAAGCCCTCTGGCAAAGATTCTAGCACCTTTCCTGATTAGGACATTTTCATTTCAGGTACCTTCGACTTAACTATTTTGCCTTTACCTAAAATAGGTGCCATCACCACTAACCTTGTTTTCTCAGTGTATCCTGCTATCCTTCATCATCCGTCTCAATACCTTCATCTCTACAGAATCTATCTTGTCTGTTCTCCTTTTGTTGCCAATACTAAAAATGCAACACTGCAACCCTGCTACCATCTTAAGTATGCCAAGGTATGGAAGGTGCCAACAAGTTCAATTTGAAAAATTATCAGGGATGAGTTACCATTGACCTTGGTTCAAATACTGCCCTCACTTGATTTAAGTGATTTCATTGTATTGCTCCTATCCTGGTTCTGTGAAGAATTAAGAAAAACAAAAGCTATGCCAATGTATGCATTAGTCACATAACACCTAAGAAGCACTTCTCCACTTTATCCACCAAAACTCTGCACATATGCCTTCAAATATCACTTTGTTCTTATAAAAAATAAGGTATCAAAACTGGTCAGAACATAGCATGACTTTGTCATCAAGTTTATCCACATCTTCAATTTGATTTCTATATTCTATTTGCAAGTAACACACATTATGGCACTTCTTGCTCAAGATTACCAGTAAATTTATCAATAACAAATATTTGGCAAGTGTAACGCAAGGGCTTTGTCCAAGAGAAGAGAGCATTTGATGGATGACTGTCATCTTGTCAATCAAGATTGTTTTCAACAGATTCGATAAGTATACTCCCTGTTTACTCTTCAATTATATCTTCCTTTTATTTAGTCATTCAAGAGTGAAAATAGAGGACGTACTGCTATAAAAGGGTGTATACGAGGATTTAATTCCTGTGGGAAAGGGAGGGCATACCACTTTCCCGAGTGTCAAGAAGGGCACCATCCTAAATGTCACAATAGGACAAGATAAAGTGGGAACCGGGATGGGACGGAACATCCACCATCTTGAGTGTCAGGACATGACACGTCCCATTCAACAGAAAAATTAGGATGACCCTATACCACAGGATTGAGTAAATGAGTGTATCAAGGTGAGCACTCAGGAAAAAAAAAAACGTGGAATTGAAGATGCATCGACACACCCCCAAGAGTTTTCATTATAACATTAGAGATAACTGGAAAGAGTTATAGCCTTAATGTAAGCTCTTGATGTTAGGTACATTGACCCCACCTCCAAGAGTTTGCACTATAATGTAGAGACTACTTTAAGAATTTATACACCTAGTGTAATTCACATAAGTCCATCATAATTGAAGATTTACATGTTTTATACAAACACTCCTAAAGATAATAGAACATATATCTACAGCAGTACCACCTTATAATTTAGCCATTCATCCTCGATGCCCACCAAAGTCACCTTCTGATACTCCATCACATGCTTTATCCAAGTTGATAAAAATCAGACTTCGATTTTCTTTCTTTTTTTACTTTTCCAATAATTTTCTAAAGTAGATTTAATCTCCATTATTGACCTTCATGCAATATAGCCAAATTGCTTCTCTAAATTCATTTTTTTTTTTTAAAACTGTTTGTGCTATCAGACCTTTCCATAGCATCATAATGTAACTTCTAAGTTTAACTCTACAAAATTTGTCTATTCTTGTAAATAAATATCACAGTATTTCTTTTCAAAATCAATGGTTAAGATAGTTAACAAAAGGCACCGAATCTCACCATGATTTTCCAAATACCATGGGTACTCTATCCTTTGCATCCTTTTCAATTTAATCTCTATTTTACTCTTTTAAATTCAAAAAAGAAAGAAAAAAAAAATAGGCAACTGATTTATGTGCGTCTCCTTAAAAAGGATTATCTAGAAGCTCCTCATTCAACAATTTATGAATATTGCTTCTATATCTTTCTCTAAATTTTCCACTATTGTCGTTTTCATGGGCTTGGGCTGAGCTTAGGTCTTAAGAGTAAGGTTTGAATCAGACCTAGTCTAACCATAGCCTGTTATAAAAGTAATCACTGAGACTCCCACATCACATATGATTTCCGTCAAATAAGAATCTTCACAGTGAATAACTTCTAACAGCAAATTCCACCAAAATCTCAGTTTTAGCTACTGTTATCTTAAACTACTTTAAAGACCCAATCCCATATCTCCTTGCATCAATTAAGTGTCAGAGGATCTTTTTTCTGAGGCGTGCACTTAAGCTGTGAATATTCTTCTACAATGAAGTTTTGTCAATTTTCAAATGCTTTCATGTGAGCAAGTCTTCATGCGTGGGGTAAAAGGTAGAAGGTTCTTTGAGAATATCACACAAACAATGAATGGTAAAACAAAAAGTGAGAAAAACTTTTAACAGAGAAAACATGTTCTTTGGGGAAGAGGATGGAAAAAACTCAAGCAATGGAAAAAAAATTGGAAGATTCATTGCATAATTTGAGAACACCCTTAAGGGAATTACTAAAATGAGCTGGGTGGGGATTTGTTGTGCTTTGGAAGAAGCAAGAAGGATTTCCTAGTAATGCACTTATGTTTGCTTTCCAACTTATAAGAAATTGCTTGGTACATAAAATACTAGTGATGTCAAGAAAAGGACTCCATGTAATATTACAGCACCCTCAACTAAATGATCACATTAATAAAAGAAAACTAAAACAGGACAAGAACACAACAACAACAGGAAGGTTCATATATCCTAATTGTTGCCCTTAGTGGCTCAATCACCAATTTAAGAATATAAGATGAGAAGTTCAACAAATATGCTAGCACAAAATTTTCCAACAATATGCTCTGTGCAATGTGGAACTGCTAATAGCAACTGAAGAAGTTAAGAACACTTCTTAAAAGATTAATTGGAGGTTTTCTTCATTTTGTACATTCAGTTGACATTCCCTAAAAATGGTTGGAAGCTCAAAAGTAAGCTAACAAAGGTGCATCGCAAAAGGTATCTCAATGAAATAGCATGAGCCGCACCATATCATATGAATCTCACAGAAGATATACATATTGCCTCTATTTTTTTCCATGATAAATGAGGAGAGAGAGAGAGAGAGAGAGAGATGATCTTCTACTGTATGATGTATGCAACTTTCTCAAGGGCCAAACCTCGTATGATAATTTTGTCACCATGCACTCCAACCTCTAAGCAAGAATTATATTCATCTGGAACAAATTTTTTATCACTATCAAAATTTGGCAAAATAACCAAGTAAAAGAAGAAAACCAATCATATAAATCACATTGACATTTCACACTCACATTCCCCCAAAATATCACCAAAGCAAACAGCCTCCATTGCTTTGAAATATTTTATAAATGAAATATTTCCATAACTTGCCTTTTTAAAACCTCAAACTCTGCTCCAAATCAAAAAAAAAAAAGCCCTTAAGTTCATCATTTCCTTTATATAAAATTGTAATATAGGTTCTTTGTCAAATGTTGACATCTATCTATCTATAGATTACTCTTGAATTGCATCTGACCCTTAGTTCAATATTGTTCAAAAATTGCAGACCAGCCAATCAAGATACCATAGTCATTACCAGCTCCATAACCATTTACCACCAAAATGTATGCAATACATCTAGCAAATTATGAGCTTCTTGCTATAACCACAATCACTAAGCCTTGTCCAAACTATTCGGATTCGGAAATTAATGCCTGCTAGAGGGAGGAAACAGTAGATATACATTCTGCAGTACATGCTGGTATATATATTCGGATTCAGAAATTAATGCCTGCTAGAGGGAGGAAACAGTAGATATACATTCTGCAGTACATGCTGGTATATATAATAATCCACCATAAATATAAAATTCAACTGAATAGAAATTACGCAATGTCATAATTCACATTCCAATCTAAACTAAATTCCAGTTTGAACTAGAAAAATATGCAAGAAACTTAATCTACATGAACACTTCACAAATAATATAGATCTAGCAAAATCAGTAGAATGACAGAATTTAAGTAGTAATGTGTACATCCAGGTATCTAAAACCACCTTTAATCAGGAAGAGATGAACAAATGACTTGAAATTCATTTGCGGAATCTATGCAAGCCAGAAATATAAGAGAGTACAAGTAATTATGTCTATGTCCAAGCATCTAAAACCAACTTTAATCAGGTAAGAACATTGAATGACTTGGAATTCATGTTTGGTATCCATGCATATTGGCATACATATTAGATTCATATGCCTGCACATGTATGAATGGGTCAACAGAAATCATGAGAAAAGGGAGGAACAGGGTAAACAAAAAGTAAGGAACATAGTGACCTGCCTCCGTATTATATCATGAATCTATTGCCCCGCAATTCCAAGATTGCTCATGTGAACTCATATGTTACTTATTAGTTCCAAGTGTTACAGATTTTAATGAATTCTAGGCCTATCGACTTACTTTAAGAAGATTGGTTTGTAAAAGAAATGAAAGAACAAGAAGAGTAGAAGAGATAAAGCAAGTAATCGCAATGACACATTAACATAGTATTTGGAAAGTCATGTGCAACCATTCTTTTTAATATGCAGGGAAGAGGAAGGAAACTTAGGAAATAAGATTTTTCTTTTCATTCTAATTAACAATTGTGGTTTGTTAATATGAATATTCTCTTATTTTCTTTTCTCCCCAGGGAGAAAGGGAGGGAAAAACTGAAGAAATATGCTTCCATCCCTCCCTATAATTAAATTAAATAATGCAAGAAAAAGGACTAAGAGAGTGATTCTTTTATCAAGATGACAATGACAATGATGATGCACATACTGACAGTGTCCCTCTTATGATGCCAAGAAACAAGATCGACTAACATGGCTCTGCTATAAAAGACTATCAGAATAATTCAGAAAATAAACATCTGATGACATCAAGCAGGCAGCGAGTGCCTGGGTATTGCAGAAGATATCAAGCAAGTACTTAACTTCCGTGGCAGCCTCCATAATGGGTCCATTTGTAATAGCTAAGCACATACTTGGGATGTAATAAGGATACTGAGCAGAAATGCTGAACATGGGAATTAAACCAAGAAAGAAGTTTCATATTTAATAAACGAAGAGTTATCTTCATGAAACCTCAAAGGTAAGGAAGTGTTGGGAGGCATAACAATTACAGGCGACACCTATAATTTCCAGGAGGTCAATAAGCTAAAACATGCTTCCCTATACCATGTTCCATGGAGCCTTCGTGACTTAGAGTTGTGCTCCTTGCTCAATCCCATTTTTATAGGAAAACGAATGATAATGATGATGTCCTTTCCAACAGAGAAAATACCTACTGATGGACACATATGCATAGCTAAAAATGAATATGAAAAACTCAAAAGTTGCACAGATAGGGAATAGTTTGCAAAAAAACCAAACTATATTACAAGACAGTTTCTCTTATCGCATAGAAATTGTAAGTAGTACAACAAATTTCAATTGATCATATATATGCAGGCACCAATAGAATATAATAAGTCATGCATTTGTTTTAAGCCCCAAAGGATGGGAATAGATACCTGCAACATCTTGGCCATCATACGTGCCACGATACACCGTTCCATAGGTCCCTTTAGCAACAACGTACCTTATATCCAGTTTAGATAGATCAATCTGCCATTCTTCTTTGGGCTTTAGAGGACCACTCTTATCCTTGATCCACACCCTAGAAAGTGTTTTCTCCAGCTGAATATCTAAGCTCTTGAGGTCAATCTTATCAGCTCTCAAGAACATGTCCTTGTTACTCAAGCTCCCAGAACTCTTCAATTTATTTCGTGAAACCTCCTCCTTTGCTTCGGAAGCACCTCCAATGCTTCTCTTCTCTACTCCTATCGTCAAATCCATATTGCCAAATTAACCCAACTCTGACCAAATTTGAGGTGGGATTCTCCCAAAAGGCTATAAATTGTCCATAATTTCATCCAAAAGCTATAAATTATCCATAATTTCATCCATCGTCAGCCAATTCAAAGGAAGAGACGCTAAAAAGCTCCCTCCTTCACGACCGCAATCCTCAATCAAATGCCCTGGAATACAGAAACCCGAAAACCCCTCAATCAAACGCCTGGATCAGATTGGAACACAGAAAAATTCCAACATCCGTCCATCAGAAAAACTTAATTTTTACTACAAACAATGCAAGTCAAACCTGAAATCAGAGACAGTTGCCAGAATTCAGCAACGAAAAGCTCCAAAATTCCATGTTTTCACTGCCAAACAATAAAGACGCTCAATTTAGGCCCAAATTCAACAGAAGCAACCGCAATTTTCAAGATTTTGATGAAAAATACCAATTTTTCGATATGCGAAACCAGAAACGGATAAAAGGATGGAGAGACGGGAAGGCGACGGAGAAACCCCGAAGAAAAGGAGGCCGATCTCTTGGACCCCGGGTGCGACACGGAACCCTAGGTAACCACTTTTGGATCGATTTGGAGTAGGAAAAAGGGGGAAAGTGGAAGAAAAGAGAGGAAGGACGGGCAACACGTCACCTTGGCCGTCTAGAAAGAGAAGAAGAGAAGAAAGAGTGGAGGAAAGGGCGCGAGAAAATTGGGGGAGAGACGACCGCTTCCAATCAAAGAAACAACCGGAGAGGAAGACAAGTCCACCAGAGAGGCTGAGGAAAGTTTTTTTTTTTTTTTTTTTTTTAACAGAAAACTCCTATAACGTTTGTGTTTTTATTCCTTGACCCTTAATTGGGATCTGCCACCCTATTCAATGTGTGATTGGTAACAGCAATGGATGAACCGTCCATTTAGATAATTTTATTTTTATACTTTATTTCAAAAACATTATCATTTATAATCTAATTTTATATATTTATTAAATAAATTTAAATGCACCCATATTCTACTCACGAGACATAGTATACAGTGTGCCAACCAAAACATCAAGCTAAAAGTGAGGCTTGGTCAAGTATCATGGTGTGCTAGTATTTTTTTTAAAGATAATTTTTGACATAAAATATTTATAATGTGCATTACCATACATGATAATAATCTATTTTTTTAATTATGATGCATATTTGAAGTATAATTTTTGATTTTAATCCACAACGTTAAGGTATTCCCATCTTTTTTATCAAAAAAAAAGATATTTTCATCTTGACTTTGTGGAATACCGAATAATTTTTTAATAATAAAAAAGACATACACTCACATTACATTTTTCACCAAAAATGCAACTGTGGTAATTACCATTGATATACATTTATTAAGTTCAATAGTCATCAAAAGTCTTTTTACTTGCACACTTTATAAGCAATACTACTTGGTAGTAAACTTCTAACTTTTTAGACATATATCTACTTTAAAATTAAAATTTTTCTTTAATCACACAACCACCAGAGTTCAAATCATCAAGTTCAACTGTTACATCATTGCTACTTTGGGTGTATAATTTTGTATTCATGAATGAAATACCAAAAATGGGCAAAATTGTAGGTACCAATAGCTATCTATTTGTCAAAATCTGATCATACGCCTAGAAAGAAAGAATAAGCAGGTTCAAAGGGCATACAGATCAATGTTAATTCCATTTCAAGAAAGATAGGGGCCTTTACGCAAAATATGCACTTGGACACCCGACATCTTTGCCGTGGCAAACATGGCGAGTTTAAAATTGGGACGTATTAATAATTTCTAATAGGCCGAGGTGCGGTACAAAAAGCAGCCGAACAGTTGCGGAGCCTCCCTGCTCTCAAGAGTTTCTGCAGGGCCATCGGAGTTATTCTTTTATTTATTTTTTTCAATTAATGAATGTTAACAGTAATGGAACATTAAAATGTACAAGACAACGAACAATTGGTTGCCGCCTACGAGTGGCTCTGTCAAGACTCTGCCACCCTAGATTCTCAAAATTTCGCTCCAGGGTCCCTGCCAAAATATTACCAACAACTCCCTCAAAGTTTATTTCTTTTTTCTAGATAACAAAATATATTAGGACTTCATCCAAAAATATCAATTTAAAAATATTATTTAATTTCTTGATTCTATACAAATATTTAAAAATTTTTCGATAAATAATCGATGTAAAACTAAATATATATCTATATGAATTCTCGCATACTCTTCCTATTTAAATCCTGGCATCCTTATCAAATTAAAAATTCAAATCTATATATCCATTCATAAATACCATAATTGATCCATACTTAGCTCCAATGACTGACCTACTAGGAAGGGAGGAGGTTCGTCCACACCTCTTGTTCTCCCTCCAAAAAAATATTAAATATATATATTTTTTATAATTTAAAAAAATATATAATTATATAATGAATGCTGCACCCCCTTGGTAGTCTTTGTGCCACTAGCATGATGGCTTGAACCCCCTTTTACACATGTACGAGGTCAGGGGTTCAAATCCAAAAAAATCAAAAAAAAAAAAAAAATCCCTAACTCTAAACTCTCTGCCTGCAAACAGTTCTCACTCTCAAATAGCTCCTCTCTATCCTTTCTCTAACTCTCTTCACTTTGACCCTCCCTCTCTCTTTCTGGTTCCGAGAATCAGAAATTTAAAATTTCAGGACTCAGAAGAACTCAAAACTCAAAAGCAACTAAGCAAGGTACAATGAGTTCATGTTCATGAGTTCATTTAATCATTGCTCTGTTCATGATGAATTAGTGATTGTTGGATTTTTTTATGCAGAATTTAGCTCTTTACAGGCAGAAATTGGATGAAATGTTGCACTGAACACTTCAAAAACAAGTAATTTGGGTAATGGGTATACATTTATTCTTGAAACTCTGAATTTAAGCTTGATGGATTGATTGGATTTGGTTGAAGTAATTGAATCTTGATTGTGATTTGATTGATTGGGTTTGGGTTTGGTTGATTGGTTTGATTGTTGATTGAGTTTGGGTATTGGGTTTGGTTGATTGGGTGATAGTGATTGATCGAAATGGAGAAATACTTCAAAAAACTCAACTCAAAGTCTACCCCATCTGGTTCATCATCTCAAAACTCACCTCTCATCGGAGATTCATCTAATAAAACACTCCTTCACAATCACAAGTCCCTCGGAGTCAATGGCAAGGGTTTGCTTTAAGTTCTTTGGAGTCTGATCCGGGAGAAAGAAAGCCAATTTCAAGCTATGATCCAAATATTCATGATGACATTAGGAGGGCATATTTGTAGAGAGGCCCTTGTCAACCCCAAAATCATAAATTCCTTCGAACTAACATATCTGGAGTTATGCATCGATTTAATCCTGAATGGTTTAAAATTAAAGATTCATCTAATTGGTTGGAGTTCAACATAAGTAAGGATGCCGCATTTTGCTTGTGTTGCTATGTATGTAAGAATGAATGTGTACATCATGGTGGCGCAGATGTATTTACTAGTGAAGGGTATAGGAGTTGGCAGAAAGGCATAAGTAGATTTAAAAAGTATATTGGTGATGTTAATAGTGCACATAACTAAGTAGTTAGGAATTGCGAAGCTTTAATGCAACAGAAACAATCTATTCAAATAGATCTTGATAGGCAATCTGATCAAGTTATGTTAGAGTGCCGAATTCGCTTGAATGTGTCAGTTGATGTGGTGAGATTACTTTTATCCTAAGGATTGGCATTTCGAGGTCACGATGAAGATGAAAATTCATTGAATAAGGAGAATTTTCTTGTAGTTTTGAAGTGGTATGTAGATCGTGATGAAAATATGGGGATTGTTGTGTTGAAAAATGCTCCAAGAAATCAACAAATGACTTCTCCAAAAATCCAAAAGGATATTGTGAATGCTTGTGCAGTAGAAACAGTTAAGGCTGTTATTGAGGATCTCGACGGTGATTACTTTGGCATACTTATTGATGAATATCATGATATAGCATATAAAGAACAAATGGCTCTTGCTTTGCGGTATGTTGATAGAAGGGGAATTGTGATGGAGCAGTTTATTGGAATTGTTTATATTCGTAATACTTCTGCTTTGTCTTTGAAAGCAGCAGTAGATTCTTTACTTTCTCAACATTCTTTGAGTCCATCATATGTATATGGACAATGTTATGATAGAGCAAGTAACATGCAAGGAGATATCAGTAGCCTTAAAACTCTTATTCAGCAAGAAAATTTGGTAGCTTTTTCAATTCATTGCTTTGCTCATCAACTCCAATTGACACTTATTGCTGTAGCAAAAAAAATTGATAATGTCACTTGGCTTTTTAACTTGATTGCTATGGTGTTGAATGTGGTTGGGGCTTCTTTTGAACGTGAAGAAGATATTCAAGAAGATCAAGTAGAAAAACTTCAAGAGGCATTATGTATGGGTGAGCTTCAAACGTGCTGAGGATTGAATCAAGAACTTGGTTTTAAGAGAGCTGGTGACACTAGATGGGGCTCTCACTTTAAATCTGTCTCGAATTTTATTTTAATGTTTGGATCAATCATGGATGTGCTTGATGACATTTCTACTGATAGCCATGATGTAGATGATAGAGTTAAAGCACAAGAAATTCTTGAAGCTTGTCAGATATTTGAATTTGATTTTCTGTTGCACCTGATAGCGACTATCTTGGGGATCACATATGAGCTTAATTTAGCCTTACAAAAGAAAGAGTAGGATATTGTGAATGCTATGATACTTATTGGAGTGGCAAAAGATCGATTGCCAGCATTAAGGGATAGTGGATGGGATTCTCATTTAGATGAGGTTTCTTCATTTTGTATCAAACATGATATTTTGATCCCTAATATGGATGAGTTGCATACTATGAGAGGAAGATCAAGGCGAAAAGTTTTTGATTATACAAAGTTACATCATTTTCATGTTGAAATATTTTATGAAGTGATTGATTGACAGCTTCAAGAGTTGAACAGCCAGTTTAGTGAGGTGAACACTGATTTGCTTCTTGGTATGGCTAACTTAAATCCAACTGACTCATTCTCCAATTTTAACATTACTAGGATATTGAGATTGGCTAAATTGTATCTAGATGATTTTGTAGCATGTATTACTCAAGAACTTGGCTGTCAACTTGAAAATTTCATTACTGATGTGCACTACATGATGAAAGGTTTTTAAATTTGAAAGGACTTGGTGATCTTTCTAGAAAAATGGTTGAGACAAAGAAGCATTTGATTTATTTACATATATACCAGCTTATGAAATTTGCATTGATTCTACCAGTCGCCACTGCAACTATGGAAAGAGCATTCTCTGCCATGAAGTTGATCAAGTCTAACTTACGGAATCGAATGGTTGATCAATTCATGAATGATTATTTAGTGACTTTCATAAAAAAAGATGTATTTCAGAGTATCTCTAACGATACTATTATGGATACATTTCAGAACATGAGAATCCATCGAGAACAATTGTATTGATGTACTAAAGTTCACTTCTTATTAATGCAATATTATTAAATTAGCTTTTACTTCTTACTTTCTCTGTATACTGCATCCCCTGACCAAAAATCCTGGGTCCGCCACTGATTAGCTCTAATAAATCTATGCTGTAGTATCTCCTAATTCATATAGACTGCGGATTGGATTGGCTCTGATATCATTTGTTATAACCCATGATCTCACCAAAAAAATTAGTTGAAGGTATTATTTGGATTTCTTGGTCTTGTATAAGTATCCAAGATCTTTTTAGTAAACAATCAATATAACACTAAATACATGTTTACATGAATCCTCATTGATAAACTACAAAGAAGTCTCATATTTATATAATTATAGAGAGTATCAATTATTTACAAAAAAGCTAATAGTATTGCTGATTGGATGACAAACTATATAACAATCATATCGAGATGATATTATGAGATTCTTTAACTAATTTTTTTTTGCTTAATTTTGAATAGTTTATTTTTGAATTCTCATGGATGTATCTATACTCATATTAATTAATTTAGTCAATTTATCAAAAAGATTCTTACCTCTACTATTCCTTCCTAGATAACACTCAAGTACATTATATTATTTCCATCGCATGTAGGTTGTTATTTATTTTTTTAATTTTTGGTTCTAGAGATCTATTGAAATTAAGTAAAATAATGAGAGATTTTACTCCATGAAATATCATTAACAACAACTCAAATATCAAGTTAACTGGAGAGAATGATTACAATTCTTTTTTAGCAGAAAACTCCTCTAAGGTTTGTATTTTTATTACTAGATCTTTGATTGGGACCTGCCACCCGATTCAATATGTGATTCATAATAGCAATGCATGAATTATCCATTTGGATAATTTTGTTTCTATACTTTACTTCCAAAAAAAAAAATATCCCTTGTAATCTGACTTTGCATATTTATTGAATATAATTAAACCCATTCATAATCGACTCATGAGATTTAATATAGTATACCAACCTAAATATCAAACTATAAGTGTGGCTAGCCCAATATTATGATGTGCTAGCATTTTCTTTTTTAGATGGTTTTTGATTTAAAATGTTTATAGTGCTCATTACCATATATGACAATGTAGTTTTTTTTTTTTTTTTAATTGTGATGTATATTTGAAGATTAATTTCTTATTTTAATCTACAATGTTAGGTATTTTTATCTTAATTTTGTCAAACACCAAGTAATATTTGATAATAAAAAGAGGCATAGACTAACATTATATTTAGCCAAATTAGAATATGAATTATAGCAATTACTATTGATATAGATTTTCTAGTTTAGTGGTCACCAAAATCCTTTTTACTCGCACACTTTGCAAGCAATGCTACTTAGCAATAAACCCCTTACTTGATAAACATATCTCTCCTTTAAAAACTAATTTTTTCTTAATCATACAATCAAGGTCCAAATCATAAAGTTCAACTATTATATCACTGCTTCTTTGGGTGTATAATTTTGTATCCATAATGAAGTACCAAAAGATGGGTCAAAAAACTGCAGGCACCGCTATCTACTGGATATCTTTGTGAAAATCCAATCATTCAGCCAGAAAGAAAAGAGTAACCAGAGCATCTGAAAGGATGTTAATTTCATTTCAAAAAAGATAGGGGCTTTCGTGCAAGATATCAGATAGTACTCCTACTTTGTACCGAGAAAGCACGGCGACTTTAAACGTATTAATAATTATGAAAAAGCAAAGGTGCCGTACAAAAATGAGCCGGGTGGTTACGGCGCTGTTTCCGCGGGACCGTCGGAATAATTCTTCCGTTCGTTTTCTTCCATTAATTAATATACGTATCAATAGAATATTTAAACGAATGTCCGACTTAATGCCGCCTTTAAGCGGCTCTGTCCAGACCGTGCCACCCGGCTTCCCGAGTTTCACTTCCAGGTCCCTGCCAAAATATTACGAACAGCTCCCCCTTCTTTTTCATGGATAAACAATGGAGGAGTCACCTCTACATAGAGAGCGGAAGGTCCCTGAAAATCTGGATGGGATAAATTTTATCCGATCTATCGGCAATCCCAACCTATTCTAATTTAGATAGAGTAGACTTTATTTGATTTAATTAAAATTTTAAATAAAAATATATTTTAAAAAATAATATGTTCAAAATGAATTTGAATCGAATATAAATAATGGTACGTCTCAATTCATCTATTATAATTTTGATATATATATATATTTTAAATTATAATAATTTTATATTATTTATGCATATCCGATCTGATTAGTCTCTCTTATATTTTCGATCCGATTCAATCTATACCTCTACTTGATCTGATTCGATTCAATCCGAGATAGATACAAATATGGATCGATCCGATCCGTTACCATCCCTATTAGATGGCAAACTATATAACCAATTATATTAGAACGATATTATGAGATTTCTTAACAATTTTCTTGCTCAATTTTTGAATAGTTTATTTTTTGATTCCTCTGATAGCACCTATACTTGTATTAATTAATTTAGTCGGATTTATAAGGAAAAAAATTCAAACACTAGTTTCCCTTGTAGACAGCACTTAAGACATTATATTATTTTCCATTGCATCTCAATTGTGTTTTTTTAAAATTTTGGGTACAAGAGATCTATAGAAAATGAGTTAAATAATGAGAGCTTTTTCTCCATAAAATGTTGTTGGTTCTCCATGGTAATGAAAGAGCTCAAAGTCGAACCTCTTGATACAATCAATAGAGATTTTCTTAGCTTGACTAGGTGGTTTCATCAAGTGTTTGATTGTTTTAAAAGGATATTGGTAGCTAAATGCAATTTCAATTTCAAGCGCAGCACAACTGCTCGTGTTAGGTTTGGATGAAGGATATCCAAAATTTTTGATAGTCCCCAAAAAAGGCTAGCTCAAGAAGAATGCACAATCAAGTGGATGTCTAAGGTAGCGATTTGGTTAATTTTGCTCTATAAGATTAAAATGATTAGTATTGTTTTGATCTCTCATTAGAGTCTGTATAAAAACTTTGTTAGCAATGGAGTTATGATCGGAAATAAAAGAAGACTAATCTAATAATTTCTTTGACATCTTCGCTTGCCCTTGGGAAATTAAGAAGAATAGAAAGGCCCTTTAGCAAAGAAGCAATCATGCTAAGATAGAATTATTCTAGGTTAGCTTTGGTGAGGGTTGATGATAAGCCCTCCTTCTCTATTACTTGATCCAGTCCATGATCAATTGATTGTCGAGTAATTCTTTGTACACCGCATGCGGTATAGAAAAAAATACACCATCCCACCTGATTGGGCCACGTAGCCACCACTTTTCAATATGCATTTAATGCTTGTAGTTTTACTTTTCATTTAAAATTTTAAATGATGAAAATACTCATTCTCTCTTGAAAAAATTATGATGTTATGCCATCAAATTATGACTTCCTATTCATAATTTAGCCACAGGATGTCATAAGGAAGGGGTATTCTTGTCATTTAAAAATTTTATAAATTTTTATTGATGAAAATATTATTCTCTCTTTATGATTTTTGAAAAAATTATGACTTCGTATATGCAAAAAATTATAATTTGATCGTAGGATGCCATAATATGGCCATAAGATGTCATAATTTTTTCAAAATAGGAGTGATATTTTTGTTATTCAAAATTTTAAATAAAAAAGCAGAACTATAAGCATTAAATATGCTATTAAATGTGCGTTGGAAAGTGATGGCTACATGCTTCAATTTGATTGTATGGTGCACTATACGTCAATTTGATTGCACTATTTGTGGTGTATAAAGACTTTCTCTTAATTGTAAGTATATATTATTGGCTACTTGGCTGGGCTTGGACATCTTTAGAATAGAGGAGAAGCCCAAAATTACCTGGATGCCAAACCACCATCCATATTGATTCACAACAATTGAAAGTGTACCATCAGACTGCACCAAGCATGCATCGTCCACTCTCCGATTATTATCAGAGGGGATCATGATAACATCCATCAACGTAGGGTTCAAGTAGGTATAGCAACTTCCATCTAAGTTGATCAAAATTTGAGCTCATAATTTGATCAAAACCAAGCACCAATTCAAACTCTTCCCATCTGACCAAGCTTGGCAAATTCCAATATTCGTTCAATATATTAAGTTTGCTTGGGCTACAAAATTTGTCCTTTGATCTTATGACATGAGTTGTTTAATTAAGTTTATTTTTCCCATGAGCCCTTGGCATTTTATGTGTTTGTGCGTTTTGTGGGGTGGGGGATGGATAGGCACAATCCTAAATCCTTAAACAATAAATCATCTCTTTTTTTTTTTTTAATAGGAAATCATATTTTCATGGCTCTTTTACAACTCAGCCTAAACTTATCCGCATCAACTACTATTCTAACTTAGAAGAGAACGGCATTAGGTAATGACTTTATGTAATTTTTAGTTTGATCGAATCCATCACTCAATTGATGGACCAATCCATCCGCAAGTACCACGCACAAACACATGCATATCATGTTATTTTCCTTTTTATCCATCAGCTTGTGTGTGTAGCTTCGTGGTTGGACTGGTTTATCAACTAAATGGTGGATCTGATCTAACCTATAACCACTTAATGACATTGGGGAACGATAGTCAAAAACGTTAGCCATGTGGATGTTCGACAAAATTTTACTGAATTTAAATTAATAATCTGCTAAAGAGTATGGAACAATAATGTGAAGCAAGATATGCATTATTTATGAGAGGAAGAACCTTCTAGTTTGATTTCTTCATGTGAAAGGGATAATTCTTACAACATTATGAGCCACGCTTCACTTTACACCAGACAAAATTTACTATGAAATTTTAAGTACTAGACTGCCTTCATCAAAAAGATACTCCAGTACTTAAATCTTTGCAACAAGAATTCCTACCCAACTTGTAAAAGATAAGGTGCATGGAAAGTTATATATGGCAGGAAAAAAATGACCTGTTCTATCACAAAATTTTATATCTGATATAAAATATGGGCAGAAATATGTGACAAAAAGTATGAGCATTACTTGACGTGTAGGTTATGAAGCCGTGGTGGGTAAGGCTGGAAAGAGCTCTGCATGCATGGTCTAAAATCTGGGGAACGGCAAAAAAGATATGACGTGACCGAACTCTACCATGATTGGTGTTTGAGAGGCGAGTGATCATAACTCCTGACGTGTAGTAGACTGCATGCAAGTGTTGCATAGAAAAGTCGTTAAGTTGGTTTCTTGAATGTTTGTTCCTCATCGTCACAATCACCGAATAACAGTTAGGAATTGTTGCGGCCAATCACCTCATCGTTCGATCGTCAGAAGATGAGCACCTATAAAATGAGAAGTTCATATTGATCGGAGACGGCTTCGATGGGGACTCTCCGACGGTCAAGTCAGAGAGATGACTGGGCAACAGTGAAATGAAGACAGAGAGCTCAATCGAGAGAGAGAGGAGCGAGCCTGTGGATTCAAAGTCGAGAAGTGGAGAGATCTCTGACACTGTTGCCTTCCCCGATTTATATAGTGGAGCACGGTATGGCGCCGTCATTAATGGCGCGGACAATTGAGGAATTGTCAACTCACTGTAGACTGTCAGAGTCACCGTAAAAATGTCATGTCGCCGTGGGACTGTCGAATCACTAGAGTTGACAATGCCCTAGGCGGGACAATGCCCCTAGGTGGCAGTGCCGCATGTTGCTGTCAGAACTGACAAGCTCTGACGGCTGTACGGCGATCGGTGGAGTCGACCGACCCTAGATCGGTGGCCAGTTGAGGGGCGTCGGGCCCCTCCGTTGGTCGGCGAGTCTTACGTGAGTCGGCCACTAGGCTTCCAGATCCAGTCGGTCGGGAAAAGTATGCCCGACCGACACATCCTCAGTCGGTTGTGGGCCGTTAGTTGGCCGGTGATGGCGCCCGTCGGTCGGTCCCTCCGGCCATCGGTCGGTCGGTCGGTCGGTCCGGTCGTCAGTCGGTCGCTCTGTCCTTCCGGCCATCGGTCGGTCGGTCGGTGGGTATTCCCCAACAGCTGCCCCCCTCCACTCCTGAGTCGGACGGTGAGCTGGCCGATGCTTTTATTTGGACAGCAACCCTGGGCGAACAGGAGTGGATTCGTCGTATGCCAAATTCCGACCGTACCGCGGGTTGATCCGATGTCAGGCGTCTCATGAATACCGAGCGATTCGCTGGCGTCGGACGTCTAGTCGGTGTCAGAAGGTCGGGTGTCACGTCTTGTCGTCGTCAGACGTCACGTCGGCATCAGGAGGTCGGGTGCCGGACGATTCGGTGTCAGACGACCGGATATCCGGCGCCTTCTGGGGCACGCAGACCGTCATCCAGCGCCGATTTTGGGAGCGCGGGGCGCTGTCAGGCATCCCATCGGGAACGCGAATCGACGTGGGCGCGTTAATGTGGAACCGCGGCCCCGTTTGCCATGTGTCGGGGGTGGTTGGGCCGGCGCCCCCCCGCATTTAATATGGGCGGTGCGGCCGTCCCGGGATGGGCGCGCCGAATCATCCGGCCGAAGGAAGGAGGGCCCGGAGGCCGCCACGTGTCGCACATCCGTGAGGCTTCGGTCGGCGCGAAGGCATCTCGAACGTCGGACGGCCCTATATATATAGGACCACCCGGACCCAGGACTTCATCATTGACGTTTTGCTGCAGAAACTCTGTCCGGGCGATTTCTCAGTCGTCGCGGGCAGAGTCTTTCCTCCTGCTTCCAGAAGGGTTCATTGCCGGTTCGTGGTTTTCCCTTCCTCTTCTTCTTCTTCTTCTTCTTCCTCTTCGCTTCTTCTTCTTTTTGTTCGGTTCTGGTGTGATGGCCGGAAATCCGACTCGGGGAGCTCGGTCGGGAAATCCGACCGACGACTCCTGGTCGACTCCGGAAGTTGAGGTTTCCTCTCTTTCGGGGCCGAACGTTGATCGGCTTCGGGAGCAGTATCGCATCCCGGAGCAGTTTCAACTCTCCGCCCCAGGGGCCGGTGGTCGGGTTAACAACCTTTCGCCAGGCCAACTGGCGCTGTATGTCGAGGATCTTCGCGCGGGTCTTCGGCTCCCGATTCTGGAGTTCGTCCGGAATCTGCTGAATTATTACGGACTTTGTCTGGCGCAATTGGCGCCGAACTCTGTCCGACTGATAATCAGCTTCGCGCTGTTGTGTCAGCTTTTGCCGACCAACCCTCGTATCTCGCTCTTCTGGGCCTTCTTTGTGCTCCGACCCCACCCTAAAGCCCGAGGGTGGTGGCTCTTCAACCCCCAGAAGGGTCTTTCTTTCATCACTGGTCTTCCATCGTCCATCCATGGGTGGAAGAACCAGTTTTTCTTCGTTTCATCTCCATCTCCTTGGGGCTTCCCTTCGCACTGGGGCGTGCCCCGAACCGAAGCAAATGACAACAGCCGGGTGGAGGCGGACGACCGGGAGGACTTCCACCGACTTAAAGATATGTCGATCCCGAAGCAGAGGGAGCTTGTTACCGAACAAGCTCTCTATGACGCCGGCCTAAGCTTGGTCCCCCGACTAGGTATCGCCCGACCCCCGGTCCTCTTTTTATTCGGCCCTGTGTCCGGCTCTTTGATTAACATATCTGTCGGTATCGCAGGGACACCTCCAAGAATGCGGCCGACCGACGCCGAGATTCGGCAATTTGCAGCAAGGAAGAGGCCAGCATCGGGGGCAGGACCTTCGCGTCCTCCGAAGAAGCCTACTCCAGCGGTGCCAACCGTCGAAGCGTCGGCGACCGATCAATCGGAGCCGGTCATAGCGCTCGCGGCTCCGGCAGTGCGTGCGGAGGAGAGGCCGATGGAAGAAGCGGCCGAAGGAACATCGGCGCCCTCACCGGCGGAGGTGGAGCCGGATGACATTCGGGAAACCGAACATCATCCGGCGGCGTCTGTGGCCGCAATGGGGGGTGCCGGTTCAACCTCGAGAATCCCCTCACTGCCGGTTCCGTCGGTCGGGGCGGCCGATCGAGGGAAGGCCCCGATGGACCCCGCGGACGAAACAAGGTCGTGGAGTCGCACTGTGCCGCCCAGCGCACAGTTCCCCGAAGGGGCGTCGGCATTGGCCGATCACAACTTGGCGAGGAGGCTGTGCCAGGGAATCCTCCTCCCGGCCGACGTGGAAGCGTTAAGGTCTCGGCAAGTGACCGAGATGCTGTCTTCATTCTACCCGACCATGATCGAGGTAAGCCTTGTCTCGCCTCCTTTTTCCTTAGAATTTTCATCACTTTGTTTTCCTGACGAAACACTTGCGTCGGCAGCTGATCTATACCATGTCGGAGCTTGAAGCCAGATACCGGAGGTTCGGGAACGTCCGGGCGGCTTGGAAGGAAAGGTCGGCGGCGGCCGAAGCGACCGAGCAATGTTGGTCGACTACCTAAAGCAGTCGGCCGACCGGGAGGCCAAGTTGGTAGATGAAGTCTCCCGGCTCGGGTCCGAGCTAAGGTTGGCCAAAAAGGAAGCCAAACGCAAGGGCCGAACCGTGCATCGTCTTCGGCGCGAGCGGGATGGCGTTGCCGCCGAACTTCAAGGCGAGCGCGAGCAGCTTCGGGTCAGCCTGGAGAAGCTCGCCAAAGCCGAGGAGGACCTATCGATCGCCCAGGCCAACGCCGACATAGCGAAGGCAGAAGCAGAGTCGGCAAAGGACTCGCTCGGCCGGGCGGAGGAGGAAGCAAGGTCGGCGAAGGAGTCGGCCAGTCGGGCGGTGGAGGACTTCCGGGCCACCGACCAGTATCGGGAAGAAATGCTGGAGTCGGGCTTCGCATCGTATCGGGTGGGGTACGAGGACGGTCGGGATGCGGTCCAGGTCTTGTACCCGGAGCTGGACCTCAGCAGTATCGTCCCGTCGGGGGTCGAGGAGCAAGCCACCGAGGAGATGGCCGACCAGCCATCGGGAGGCGTCGTCGTGTCGGAGGAAGCCGTCCCGGAGCATGTGGCGCCGACTGCCAGCCCCCCACCGACCGACTGCCCTACTTCGGCCGTCGACCCAGCGTCGATGGTGGTTGATACACCGGTTATCCCCGATCTTTCGTCGGTCGAGGAGATCGACTCAGAAGGATGATCGCAGCCTTGCCGACTTTTCTTTTGTCTTTTTCTTTTTTGGAATACTTGTAATCGGGCTTCGACCCGACTTTGTAAACTTCCTTTTGACTTTGAATGAAAACTTCCTTTACTTTTTCCTCAGCTCGGTCTTCTTCTTGTGTATTGTTGAATGTCTTCGTAAGTCGCTAACTCATGTAAGTCGCTAACTCATATAGGTCGGTTAGGACGTTCGGCAACTCGTGCTGCCACGAAGGTAGAGTAAGTCCCGACTTTGGATCGGCCTTTGATAATCAAGGCCGTCAGTCGGGCGCGTCTGTTGAGTCGGGAGCCGACCGATCGTGGTAAAGGTTCGGTAGTCGGGTCCCCTCTGACGTGTTCAGTCGAATGTCGTCCGGCGCGTTCGGTCGAGGGAGCACCGGTAAGTCGGACCCCGATACCCTTGTGTCGGGTATACTTACTGCGCCTCGCGATATACGGTGGTAAGCCGAATATCTTTCGGCCGGCCGTAGCCCGGTCGGTGAATCATGAATGCGACTGAGGTCGCATTGTGCGATAGACGGTGGCAAGCCGAATATCCTTCGACCAGCCATAGCTCGATCGGGAGTCGCGACGTCGGTCGCGCAGGCATTTCGCCTTTCTTTGGTCGGAGCCCGATCGGCGTGTTAGCCGATGGTCTGGCCCGAAAGTTCGACCGTAGAAGGAGTGTTAACTCCTGTCAATACAGATGCATCAGTCCTTGTAAGAGTCCGATGTGTCGTCGAAGGAGTGTAACTCCCGTCCATATGGATGCATCGGTCCTTGTAAGAGTCTGATGTATCGTCGACCGTCGAAGGAGTGTAACTCCCGTCCATATGGATGCATCGGTCCTTGTAAGAGTTCGATGTATCGTCGACCGTCGAACGAGTGTCGACTCCCGTCAATACAGATGCATCGGTCCTCGTAAGAGTCCGATGCATCACCGGCGATAAGGTCGTCGGTTTCAGGCGGATACCAAGTCCAAGTCGGCATGTCGGGGCTTGACCTTGGCGAGCGCCGATCGTTAGCCGAAGAGTTAAAACTCTGAGATTTCAAATTGGGTTTGTATTCTGACTGGTCAAGTACAGAGTTCATTGGTAGTACAATTTCAGGTTGTCGGCGTTCCATGTTCGGGAAATGGGCTTCCCCTCAAGGGTCTCCAGTCGGTAGGCTCTCGGACCATAGGTGTCTGCTACCTTATAGGGCCCTTCCCAGTTTGGAGCCAACTTCCCTTGGTCCAGGGGCTTCGAGACCTCTGCCTTCCTCAGGACCAAGTCGCCAGGCCTGAAAAGTTTTGGTCTGACTTTGGCGTTGTAATACCGAGCAACCTTCTGTCGGTATGAAGCCATGCGAATTTGAGCCTCGTTTCGCAGTTCGGGGAGGAGGTCTAGGTCGGTCCTCCGACAATCGGAGTTGTCCGGCTCTCGGTACCGCTCGACCCTTGAAGATGGCACTCCAATCTCGAGCGGGATCATTGCCTCCGTTCCATAGGCCAAGCTGAAGGGCGACTCCCCAGTCGGAATGCGGGGGGTCATTCGGTAAGCCCACAGAACGGAGCCTAGCTCGTCGACCCAGAGGCCTTTGGCTTCATTCAGTCGGGTCTTGAGTCTGTGGAGCAAGGTCCGGTTGGTCACCTCGACTTCGCCGTTGGACTGTGGGTGCCCGACTGAAGTCAGTCGGTGCGTGATGTGGAACCTGGCACAGAAGTCTCTGAAGTCTTGGTTGTCGAATTGTCGTCCATTGTCGGTGATGATAGTATGCGGCAACCCGAACCTGAAGATGATGGATTTTTGGATAAAGTCCTCCATCTTCCGTTCGGTGATCTGCGCCAAGGGTTCGACCTCCACCCACTTGGTGAAGTAGTCGATGGTGACAACTATGAACTTTCTTTGACCCGATGCTGAAGGAAAAGGGCCGAGAATATCGACCCCCCACTGAGCGAAGGGCCACGGAGCAACAATAGGAGCGATTCGGCTGGCCGGTTGGTGTTGAATGTTGGCGTACTTCTGACAAGGTTCGCACCTCCGAACCAACTCGGCCGCGTCTTTCTTCATGGTAGGCCAGTAGTAACCTTGTCGCAGGACCTTGTAGGCCAGGGACTTGCCCCCCAAGTGATTCCCGCAAATTCCTTCGTGCACCTCTCGGAGAGCGTAGTCGGCGTCGGTCGGTCCCAAGCACCTAAGCAAGGGGAGGGAGAACGACCTCTTGTAGAGTCGGCCGTCCATAATTACATATTGGGAGGCCGACCATCGGAGCCGCTTGGCCTCCGCGGGATCCTCGAGGCCGATCCCGTCGGTCAGATACCGAACGATCGGGTCCATCCAACTTGGTTTGGCCATTAGCTGCTGTACTTCTTCGACCCGATCGATGCTCGGCTGCTCGAGGTTCTCCACGAACGTCCGACCCAGAGAGTCGAAAGCCGAAGTCGCCAGTCTGGAGAGTGCGTCGGCACGGGCGTTCTCCGACCTAGGGATGTGGGAAATTTCAAAATACCTGAGGCGTGCCGCGAGGTCCTTCACTTTCTGAAGGTATTTGACCATGGTCGGATCTCGTGACTCGAATTCTCCCTTGACCTGCCCCACGATCAGCTGAGAGTCGGAGAATGCCCGGAGGCTATCGACACCCAATTCCCTCGCCATCCTCAAGCCAGCGAGGAGTGCTTCGTATTCGGCTTGGTTGTTGGAGGCCTTGAAGTCAAATCGGAGGGCGTACTCGATGACCACCCCATCCGAATTTGTGAGCAGGAGCCCGGCCCCGCTCCCCTGAGCATTTGAAGCTCCGTCGATGTGCAGTACCCAGGTAGAGACCGGGTCTGGCTCGGAGACCGTGTCTCATCCCGGGTCCGCAGCTCCCGACCCTTGGTCGGTTGTCGGGCACTCGGCGATGAAGTCGGCCAAGACCTGAGCCTTCAAGGCAGGCCGCGGTCGGTACTGAATGTCGAACTCGCTGAGCTTCATCGCCCACTTGGCCAGTCATCCAGATGTATCCGGTCGGCGCAATATCGCCCTCAGGGGCTGGTTGGTGAGCACCACTATGGCATGAGCCTGGAAGTATGGACGAAGTCGTTGCGCGGAGACGGTCAGGGTGAAATTCATCTTTTCGTCTCCGAATATCTGGCTTCGGCGCCGTGGAGCACCTTGCTGATGTAGTAGATAGGCTGATGGGTTTGGTTCTCATTTTCTCGGATGAGCACCGAACTGACCGCCTCAGAAGGTGTGGCCAAGTAGAGATACAAGGTCTCCCCGACCTGCGGCTTTACGAGCAGCGACGGGGAAGCCAAGTACTTCTTCAGATCTTCGAAGGCCCGTTGGCACTCATCCGACCAAGAAAAACCATTTGCCTGGCGCAAAGTTTTGAAAAATGGGAGGCACCTTTCAGCTGATCGAGAAATGAATCGGCTAAGAGCGACGATTTTTTCGTTCAGCTGTTGGACCTCCTTCTTGGTGTTCGGATGACACATGTCGAGGATCGCCTTTATTTTCTCAGGGTTGGCCTCAATCCCTCTCTGAGAAATGAGGAATCCGAGGAACTTCCCTGAGGTCACCCCAAAAGCGCACTTGGTCGGATTGAGCTTCATTCGATGTCGTCGTAGAGTGCGGAAGGTCTCCTCGAGATCTTGAACATGATCCGGGATCTGCGCACTTTTCACCAGCATGTCATCCACGTACACCTCCATGTTGCGCCCGATCTAGTCTTTAAAGACCTTATTGACAAGTCGCTGGTAGGTGGCGCCGGCGTTCTTCAGTCCGAAGGGCATCACCCGGTAACAGTAGAGGCCCTTGGGAGTCACGAAGGCAGTAGGCTCCTCGTCTTCAGGCGTCATCCGGATCTGGTTGTATCCGGCGAAGGCGTCCATGAAGCTGAGCAGTCGAAATCCGGACGTCGCGTCCACCAGCTGGTCGATCTTTGGAAGTGGAAAGCTATCTTTTGGGCAGGTTCGGTTCAGGTCGGTATAGTCGATGCAAATCCTCCACTTCCCGTTGGCTTTTTTGACCATGACAACATTGGCGAGCCAATCGGGATACGTGGATTCTCGGATGAAGCCCGCTTCGAGTAGCTTGTCCACTTCTTCGTCGATGGCCCTCTGTCTCTCTGGAGCGAAGGACCTTTTCTTCTGCCTCACCGGCCTCATCGTTGGGTCGATGTTGAGTCGGTGGGTTATTGTCTCTGGGGGGATGCCTGACATATCTGCTGCCGACCAAGCAAATACGTCGGCATTGGCCGTCAGCAGCTCCGTCAATCGTTGTCGTTCGGGGTCGGGCAGTTGAGACCCGACCCAAACCTTTCGATCAGGATTTTTCGCTATCGGGATCGCCACGAGCTGCTTGGCCGGCGAACCCCGTTCTTCCTCCTCCCGTTGGTCCATCTTGTCGATCGTCAGGGAGCCCCTCAACTCGTCGTTTTGAGCGGAGATCTGGAAGCATCGTCGGGCGAGCTGTTGATCCCCGCACATCTCCCCGACCCCATTTTTGGTCGGGAACCGAACGAGGAGATGGTACGTCGAGACGATTGCCTTGAGGGCGTTTAGTCCAGGTCGTCCAAGTATGGCGTTGTAGGCCGAAGGCACTTGGACGACCGCAAAAGTTAAGCGGACCGTGCTTTACCGTGGTTCGGTGCCGGCCGTCACAGGCAGGGTAATTTCTCCTTCCGTCATGACAGCATCCCCGGCAAAGCTGATCAAGGGCAGAGAGATCCTCCTAAGTCGGTCGGTAGACAGTTGCATTCGGAAGAAGGTCGAGTAAAATAAAATATTTGTCGAACTTCCATTATCAACAAAAATTCTTTTTACATCATAATTTGCTATTGTTGCCGAAACAACAACAGCATCGTCGTGGGGAGTTTGGATGCCCCGAACGTCTTCCTCTGTAAAAGTGATTACGTCGTCCGGGCGCGGCTTTTTCGTCGGCTCCCCTCTCGCAGTCATCCCGGGCCCAGCCGCTTGGAGATCATGTTGATGACTCCGGCCGTCGGCTGATTAGTCGCCGCTTCTTCAGTCGGCCGGGGTCGTCATTCGGCAACGGGTTGGGTCGGCGGGTTCTTCCAAAATTTACCGAGATACCTCCGACAGATGAGGGCTTCAATCTCATCCTTAAGCTGGATGCATTGCTCGGTGTTGTGGCCGTGGCCTCAATGAAATCGGCAGTACTTCCGACGGTCGAGGCCTTTTGCCTTCAGAGCGGAGGCCGTCGCAGGTATTCTTCCCCCTCGATCTCCATTAGAATCTGTGCACGAGGAGCGGAGAGAGGAGTGTAGGAATCATACCTGGGGCGTGTCGGCCTTGGAGTCTGTTGCCGGGGTGACTTTTGGTTTCGTCGGGGTGGCGAGACCCGACTATCGGTCGGGGGCCTGCTGGGTTCGGCGGGTTCCTGACCCTTCCTCCGCTTATCCTTCGGGCCTTTGGGTTCGGCCAAGCGTCGGTCGGAAGCCCCTTCGTCCGCGTGCATGTACTTGTATGCGTGCTCCAGTAGCTCGACGTACATCCGGGGGAGGGTCTTGTCCAGAGAGTAGGTGAATCGGGACGCCCTCAGCCCCCGTTTCATGGCCGAAATAGCCATGTCTTCATTGAGGTCCCGGACCTCAAGCGTGGCCGTGTTGAATCGCGCCACGAAGTGTCGGAGCATCTCATTCTCCTCCTGTTTGAGGGAGAAAAGGCTGTCCGACGTTCGCGGCGGCTTCCGGCTGGTGCTGAAGTGGGCCACAAAAGAGTGCTCGAGCTGCCCGAAGGAGTGGATACTTCCCAATCGGAGACCGGAGTACCAGGCCCTGGCAGCCTTGCGGAGTATGGCGGGAAAGCCGATGCAAAAAAGAGCATCGGATGCCCCTTGGATCGTCATGAGAGCTTTGTAGCTCTCAAGGTGGTCGATCGGGTCGGTGGAGCCGTCGTATGGCTCCACATGCGGCATCTTGAACCGACTAGGAATCGATTCGTCGAGAACTAGTCGGGAGAGAGGTTGGGCGGTCTGAAAGTCGACGTCATTCGAAGACTTCTGGCCGTCCACCTGCAACTGCGCGAGCCGACGGTCGATTTTCTCGAACCGATGCTCGTAGTCGTCCGTCCGTCGGTGCTGAGAGACCCCAGGGGTGGAGTCTCCGGAAGATTTCGAGAGGGAGGCGGACGGCGTTCGTGGTCGCTTCTCCTTCCTCGCCCGTTCCAGCAGGGAAGGAGAGGGCTGCTGGGACCGTCGGTCATCGCGCCATGGCCGTCCCTCCTCCTCTCCGTGGGAGCGCTGTTGCGGGCGTTCGCACGGAGGCGACGGTGATCGGCGCGGGCGTCGGCGGCTGCTCCTAGAGGGCATCGGACGGGCCGCCGGCTGTTGCTGGAGGCTCTTGACCGCGTCTGTCAGTACGGTCATCTGCCGTACGATGGCCGCGATCTGCGCCTCCGTGGTCACCGCGGGGCGTGGAGAGCTGGGCTCCGCCGCTGAGGGTGGCGGGGAGGCCTCTTCCCGGTGGGAAGAGCGCCTCGCCGACCCGGTGATCCTCGATCGCTGGGCTCTTGTCTTCATCATCGTGTCCCCCTTCCTGGCGCGCCAATCTGTTGCGGCCAATCGCCTCGTCGTCCGATCGCCGGGGGACGAGCACCTGCAAAATGAGAAGTCCATACTGACCGAAGGCGGCTCCGGCGGGGACCCTCCGACGGTCAAGTCAGAGAGGTGACTGGACAACAGTGAAATGAAGACAGAGAGCTCAATCGAGAGAGAGAGAGGAGCGAGCCTGTGGATTCAAAGTCGAGAAGTGGAGAGATCTCTGGCACTGTTGCCTTCCCCGATTTATATAGTGGAGCACGGTATGGCACCGTCATTAATGGCGCGGACAATTGAGGAATTGTCAACTCACTGTAGACTGTCAGAGTCACCGTAAAAATGTCATGTCACCGTGGGGCTGTCGAATCACTAGGGTTGACAATGCCCCTAGGTGGCAGTGCCGCATGTTGCTGTCAGAACTGACAAGCTCTGACGGCTGTACGGCGATCGGTGGAGTCGACCGACCCTAGGTCGGTGGCCAGTTGAGGGGCGTCGGGCCCCTCCGTTGGTCGGCGAGTCTTACGTGAGTCGGCCACCAGGCTTCCAGGTCCAGTCGGTCGGAAAAAGTATGCCCGACCGACACATCCTCAGTCGGTTGTGGGCCGTTAGTTGGCCGGTGATGGCGCCCATCGGTCGGTCCCTCCGGCCATCGGTCGGTCGGTCCCCCCGTCAGTCGGTCGGTCTCGGTCCGGCCGTCAGTCGGTCGTCGGTCG
>NC_025995.2:7939349-7977643 GCF_000442705.2 Elaeis guineensis
CAACTTGTGCTAGATTACTTGTTTCACTGGTTGCTCTTTGAAATGATCGAGTATCCCAAGCACCTCTTTGTATTCCCATAACGATCGATCAACTATTTGTGCCCACTATTTATCGGCTAATTTTTGTATCTATATCTACCAATTATTCCTTACAAGGGCCCCTTTAATTAATAATTTTATTCTACTTACAAGGAACTGTCTTTCCATTCTACTCACTTAGCATCGCTTCAATCATCAGAATCTTCACAGCAATCACATCCCAAGTTCAGTTTGCTTCAACTTCAAGTTAGAGATTTTGATTACTGTCGTAGGTAGTCAAAAATAATTACTTAACTCATAACTATATAGATAGGGTGAATCGATATCATATCCACAAAGATTATGTTAATTACAGTTGAGTCGTTTAGTTTTTAGATTAAAAATAAAGTAAAGAGCAATTAAAAAACTAGTAATTAATCAAGAACGTAAGTAAAGATCAGCTAATTAGAGATTGGATTTTAAATATGGAGATAGATTCTTAGGTTTTCAACTATTCCTTGCTAGACAGCTGGTCTCTTTCTTTCACCTACCTTTACTTGGATATCTAAATAATAAAGATATAGCTTATCTTAAAGAGTACGGTCCATACTCATAGATCACGATCCATTTCTTAAAGCTATAAGCTAGTTTAAATTAAATTAAATATCAAAAAAAAAAATTCACCTAAATATAATCTATCCCAAGAGTATGATCTGTATCCATAGATCACGGATCGTCCCAAAAGTATAGACTATTCTAGATTGAAAATATAGGCAAAGAAAATAAAGATGCGTAGATATAAATCAAAAAATTTAGATATTTATTGTATAATAAAATAGAAATACAATAGATGTTGCAAAAAAAATAAACTGCCCAAACAATTTACAGTGATCTCTCGAGAACAAGGTGTCTAGCCGGCCATGGAGAAGCTCTTCATTGCAATCTACATGTTAGATGTGTGCCCTAGATGCCAGATTGACTGACACATTTATGTACAAATCTAAGGACAAATTTATAATTTTGACAATAAATCAATAAATGAGTTATTCTTCTATCACATTGTATACATTGTGTCTGTGATACATTCTTTGAGTTAATAGGAATGTCAATTTATTTTTTAAGAGTTAAAAATTTAAGACATGAATTTATATAACTAACTCATAAATAGCTCCTGACCATAGGATCATCGTGAGGATGGTGATCGATCCGGAAGATTGGTGTACGATCGCTTTCTTAGGGTAGATGTGTCTTGAGTCTACGGTGTGGAGACACCGAAGCGAGAGTACAGATATTCGTTGAGAATGAGAGTACTGAGCATGACCATATCGAGCAGTCATAAGGAAGTCTACCTTCTCATCGAAGACTAGCTCGATGCTGCAGTTGTGTGTCTAGTTCTTTGACCTGAGGTGCATCGACAGTTCACCTTGAGTGTGTTATAGTTTGACTACACCATAACTCGATCTCCTAGCCATTCGAAATTCTGAGGTGTATGTTGGCTGTAGCATATTCATTGTAGAAATTAGGTCGCACCAAGATGGGATCTATCAACCTCGGTAGATGAGAGTAGTCCTATGATGATCGAAAGATCGAGTTCTTAAGCCCATGGCCATGGTAGAGTGAAATAATGAAAAAAGAGTTTTCCATTGGGATTTTACATCGGACTCGGATCGATCGATTGATTCATATGACTGATGTTGGGTTTGATGAGTTCACCTTAACCCTAATTCAGTCGGGACTCATGATAGAGGAACTCAATCACACAGGTAGCTACACCAAGAGATTCGTCTTCAATTCTGATGGGTTGCCACCACATATTGCTAGGTATCACTGGTGGATTTTGAGAGCAATTAAAATGATATTGATGATCGATCATTCTAATTGTCTGAATCAAAAGAGTTCTGATCCATCGAAAGGAGTTTCGATGATGAGATCATGACATGTCTCATTACCATACGAAATTGAATCTAACTGAATCACACAAACAAGGATTAGGGTCTGGATGTCATCAATTGGGCTAATCCAATTGATTTGGATAAGATCCAATTAGGTTCAAGGAAATCGTACTAGCATACGATTGAGCATAACTTTCTCCTCGTGTAATCTTTTCTCTCTCGACTGAGTCAAATATGATTTGACTCACCCAGAGAATCTTAAAAAGATTTTTCTTAGTCTAAATGAAGCTTGTCTAGCTTAGAAAAGGCTTGTCTTAATTCATGAGATGAATCTAAAACAAGCACCTGCTAAATTCTAACACCTGTCATTTTTATTTTAGGACATCTGTCAAATGTTGACATATGGATCTTAAACTGAAGAGAGCTCATTGAAAGATTTTTATGGAGTGTCCACATACCAAAACCATATTGAATTGGATACCATAATCAGATTATGACGTGAGCCCAATTGGATTAAAATGGGCGCCCCAAATGGATATGGATGAAGAGTCCTGATAAGATTGGACTTCTTGGCGCCAACTCTCTTTGTGCTTATCCAATGTTGGCACCAACTTTTCATAAAATAATATTTTAATTTTTTCATAAAATTGATCTGTTGTATGCCTAGACTAGTTGTAGAATTATTCCATTAACTTATCTAGAATAGATTTAATTTTGAATAGTTCAATTTAAATCTTATTTTTCAAATATTACATGTGATGTATCAGATCTAAAAGTATGTTAATTAGATCGATTTTTGATACATGAGATGTATACAAAGCATATACAAGTTAGATCTTAAATTGTATATGAGATATGTAAATTTAGATCTAACTAGTTTTGTAGTAAAATTTATATTTTTGATTAAGGTATTCCTCATGGCCGTTCGATCATAAGAACAAAGTAGGGTTTAAAGGTCCTCTCCTCCCATTCAATGGGGTGTTCTTATGATGTGTAGGGGTGTTGTACATTAATCTTTAATCAGAAATCAAAACTTACTTTTCTGCAAAATTCTAGATTCTGAAATCCTAAGATTTATTTTACATGTTTTGTTTATGAACCCAAACTTAATTAATAAATTAAGTTTATGAAATCAATTTGGTCTAAAATTGAGAATTTCAGATCTAAGATATTTTCATAAAATTGGGTTCGGGCTTGGATAGCTCAATTAGATCTAGCGGTTGATCAAATCGAATCAAGAGTTGGTTAGGTGGGATCATGAAAGCTAATAATTGATCAGCCTAATAGGATTAAGTCTGGGTCAAGATCGAATCATATTTAGATATGACTCGATCAAGTTAAGACCTAATTTGAATCAGAGATTAGAGCCTGGATTGTAGGCTAACCCAATTAGTTCTGGTTCGATAATTTGGTGTCTAAGGTAAGTTGGACAGATTCGATCGACTGATTTTTAATTGGAAGCTACTTGACTCGAATGTGTTCTTGTCAAGTTAATGGCATATCCCTTCCACCGGTCTCACTTACCTGGCCATATGTGTCAACCCAGTTCTCATTAGAGGTGGCTAACAATTCGAGTTAACCCATGCCACTAGTTTAGTCATAATTGTTATGACTATGTCAAGTCAAGTTTAATGAGACCTAAATCAAATCTTTCTAAAAAAATATTAAGTCTAGGTCTTCCACCATTGTGGATGTGCGGGCCCTTCTCGGGGTTGATTATTTTCGGCTGGTTACAGTGGCTCAGTTGTACCGAAAAGATGCAATCATATCCATTAGGCATTGGATGCTATGAATTAGAGGATGGGTTGGGCTCAATATTCTGGATACGGTGAGGGATCCAATCAGGAATCTAGTTCGTGCAAATGGTGGGTTTGACTTAACTTGAGATTGGAGCAATATCCCAGACATGGTGAGCTTCATGAATTAGAGACCAAGTTTTGGGTGTGCCATGATTAAAGAATCATTGGACAAGAGTTGTCCACTCATCGATTGACCCATCACCAATAACTGTTAGGTGAGGTGATGAGCCAGTTGGTGAGACCGCACCACCCACTAGAAATCATTAATCATGAAGATTTTCACATCTCTACCATGGGAGTGTAGGGATCTGAGAAAATAGTGGGAGCCTAATTTGTTTAAAAATGAAACCCCTAAATAAATTGATTAAATTTAATTACAAAATCTAACTAGAAACTTTTGACTCTTTACAGGAAACATATCTGCCTCAAACCTCCTGACCAAAATACTAGACACCCACAAATTGATTGGATCCAATTTCAAAGACTGGTTGAGAAACTATAGAATTATTCTGAATTCTAAAAAATTGACTCATGTCTTAGACCAGGACCCACCTGCCATACCAGCACGTTCGACTGCTGAACAGAGAGCGTCTCTGAAAAAGTGAACGGATGATGATAAAAAAATAAGGTACTACATGTTGGATGCAATGTCTGATGACTTGCAGTGCCAACATGAGAATATTTTGACTACCCGCCAAATATTGGCTCACCTACAAGAGTTGTTTGGTGAACAGAGTCGCACGGTCAAGTATCAAGTCTGTCAAAGATTATTTAAGGTCAAAATACGTGATGGGCAGTCAGTTCAAGATTATTGTTTGACAATGATCAAGGATCTTGAGGAGCTTGAGAAGCTTGAAATCATCTTAGACAAAGATTTTTAGATTGATGTGATCCTTCAGTCCTTGTCCGATGCATATGGTCAATTCATCATGAACTTCTATATGCATAAGATGCAGTGTACCTTGGCCGAGTTAATGAACATGCTGGTTACGGCTGAGCTTTCTATGAAGGATTCAAAAGGCTCAGTTCTTACTGTGGAGCGGACTTCTTCCAAGAGAAAGTCTTTTGGAAAGAAAAAGAAGTCTGCGAAGAAACAGAAGGTGGATGGCAAGAAGAAGAAGACAGAATCGAAGAAGAAGGCTGCTGGTAAGAAAAAATATTTTCACTGCCAATTAGACGGCCATTGGAAGTGGAACTGTTCTCAGTACCTGACCACCATAAAGAACAAGAAGGATGGTCCTTCTGGAGGTATGCTCATTTTAGAATCTAACTTTATGGTTTCTTCTGCACCCAGTTGAGTGCTTGACTCTGGTTTTAGTACTCATTTGTGTACTTCTATGCAGGGTCTTGAGGAGAGTAGGAGGCTGAGGGATGGAGAGATGATCCTACACGTCAAAAATGGAGTAAGAGTTACTGCTGTGGCCATGGAAACCTACCATCTGCGATTACCATTAGGATTAGATTTAGTTTTAAGAGACTGTTATTATGTGCCTGCAGCAAGCAAGAATTTGATTTCTGTTTTATGTTTGGCACAAGAAGGTTATGTGATTATCTTTCATAAGGACCATTATAATATTTTTTATGAAAATAATAAAGTTGCAAATGGTTTTGTCATTAACGGTCTCTATCAGTTACATGTTGATGTATCTGTATTTAATACCAAGCAAAATGTAAATGCCATAGGAATTAAAAGGTCCAGAGATAGTCTAAATAATAGGTATCTGTGGCACCTAAGGCTAGGTCATATAGCAGAAGACAGGGTTAACAAATTGAAAAAATTCAGGCTATTGAGTCCGTTGACTTTCGAGTCATATCCAGTTTGTGAATCATGCCTTCAAGGCAAAATGTTGCTCCTAGATTGATTTTGATGATTACAAAGCAGATTGAAGGGATACAAAATTTTAAAATGAAAAAGTCCTTATGCTCTTCAAGGGCAAAATCATAATTTCACTAAAATCCTGATTTGATAGTACCATTTGGTAGAACAAATGATTTGAAATCTATTGGTGAAAATTTCATTGTGTTTGGACTTATATTTTTGAAGTTATGAAGGTTTGAAGTGCATGAGTCGACTCATGAGTCAACTCATGGCACTATGAGCTGAATGGCACGCAAAAAATTCCCATGGCACGCTGGATTTTTGACTTGGCACGACCTGTGAGTCGACTCATGAGTCGACCCACAAGGCATGAGTCGACTCATGAGTCGACCTCTGCTGATTTGAGCCTAAAAATCCAGAAATCAGACCTTCTGGTCTGTGCAACAGAAGTCGACTCATGAGTCGACTCCTGAAGCATGAGTCGACTCATGAGTCGACCCCTGCGACGGGAAATGTCAGCAACGGCTATTTTTTTGCCCGTTTTAATTGCCTTTTATGCTTCCTAAAAATCCTCTAACGGCTCTTTATCTGCCTAAATTGTTTTCTCTTGCTACTAATGCCATAAAATGCTTAAAATGGTGAAAGGAAATTGCAGATTAAATAGCAGATCAAATTGCAAAGAAAAAGTGTGGAAATCGGGAGATCAAACGTGAGATCAAAAGAGAAGAGAGGATCCTAAATCTGAGATCAACGAAATATTCAAGAAGAAGAGAGAGGATCCACAATATTCAAGAGAGTTTGTGAAAAAGAAAAGCAAGAGCATTCAAAGAGAGAATCTTTCAAGTCGATTGTTTTCAACCTTGATCTAGAGATTGTTCAAAGCTTTCAAGAGATCTTCAATCAACAATCAACCTCTTCTCAAGCATTCAAGCGTTCATCCACTTTGAGAAAATCTGAAAAAGGGTTCTTCATTTGAGTAAAGCTTTTATTGTTATATTTGCTCATTTAAGGAGCTGTTATTGTATTAATCTGTGCTCTAAATATTCTTACTCTTTGTGAGTTCTTGCTCTTATTTTTGGAGGATTTCCAAAACAAGGAAAGGTTGATCCGAACCTGAAATCGGAGTGTTTTGGGTTTGCTTGTACCCGAGAAACAAGTGTTCTAGCTTGGGATAGCTAGGGTTGGAGTTTCCGACGTCTTGTATTCTAGCTTGGGATAGCTAGTGTCGGAGTTTCCGACGTTTTGTATTCGGGTTGAATACAAAGGATAGTGGATTAAAATTCCCAAGTGGGATCTTGGGGAGTGGACGTAGGTGCAAGGTTAGCACCGAACCACTATAAATCCTTGTGTTTGTGGTGTGCTTTATCGCTTTATCTTATTTCTTTATTATATCCTTGCAATACTGCTTTAGTTAATTAATATTGATTTAAAGCCATTGTTTTGTTCTTCATAAGTTATCTGTTGGGCTTAAAATAATTAGAAACCCAATTCACCCCCCCTCTTGGGTTGCATAGCTGGGCAACAAGTGGTATCAGAGCCAGTGCTCTAGCCCTTCTTTGATCTAACAATCAAAGAGCCAAAGATCTATGGCAACCCATGTTGGAACTTCTCTAGCCGAGGGGCAATCAACAAACCGACCTCCACTTTTCAATGGGTCTAATTACACCTATTGGAAAGCTCGGATAAAGATTTTCATACAAGCACTCGACTATGATATGTGGAGTATCATAGTGAATGGTCCTCACACACCCACCAAGATTATAGATGGTGAGGAGTCAACCAAACCCGAGAAAGAATGGGATGAGGTTGACAAGAAATTGGCACAATTAAATGCCAAAGCTATGAATGTTCTTTATTGTGCACTAGATGCTAGTGAATTTAATCGCATTTCTACTTGTGCATCTGCTAAAGAAATATGGAATAGGTTAGAAGTCACCCATGAGGGAACAAATCAAGTAAAAGAGTCTAAAATAAACATGCTTGTACATAAATATGAATTGTTCAAAATAGAGCATGATGAGTCCATAACTGCTATGTTTACTCGTTTTACTGATATAATCAATGGTTTAAAGAGTCTTGGCAAATCTTATACTAACAGTGAACTTGTAAGGAAGATTCTCAGGTCACTGCCAAGAACTTGGGAAGCCAAGGTGACTGCCATCCAAGAAGCAAAGGACTTGAACACTCTACCTCTAGAAGAGCTTCTTGGATCCTTGATGACTCATGAACTTAGCATGATGCAACATCAAGAGGATGAAATCAAAAAGAAAAGAACCATTGCCCTCAAATCCACAACTTCACCTGATTATAAAACAGATGACTCTGAAGATGAAGATCAGGATGAGAAGATGGCTCTCATCACCCAGAAATTCAAGAAGTTTCTAAGAAAAAAAAATAGGGGATGAGAAAGAAATTCACAAAAGGGGATCAAAGCATAGAAAAGGAGAAAGATCAAACCCCTATATGCTACGAGTGCAAGAAGCCAGGACATTTCAGATCCGAATGTCCTCAATTGAAGAAAGGTCCAAAGAAATTCAAAAAGAAGGCAATGATGGCGACCTGGAGTGCGAGTGATGACTCAAGCTCCGACGAGGAAACCTCAACCGAACAAGCCAATCTGTGCCTGATGGCACATGAAAATGAGGTAACTTCTGAATCCACTAGTGAATTTACTTTTGAAGAATTGCATGAAGCTTTCTATGATTCAATTGATGAATTAAAGAAACTAGGGAAGAAAAACAAAGAGCTGAAATTGGAAAATCAGTCCTCAGTGAAACAAGCTGAAATTCTTTCAATTGAAAAATTCACATTGATTCAAGAAAATCAAAACTTTAAGGATGAAATTAACAGGCTGAAATCTATAGTAGATAAGTTCACCTTAAGTTCAAACAAGCTAAATATGATCCTTGATAATCAGAAAGCTATATATGATAAGGCTGGACTTGGTTATAAACCCCTGAAGAAACAAAAATTTTTGAAGGATATTTATGCAAATTATTCAAGCAAAAAGCCTACAAATATTACTTGTTTTAAATGTGGAAGAATAGGACATAAATCATACACATGTCTTATTAACAAATATGCAAACACAAAAAAAATATGGGTTCCAAAAGGAACCATTCTGACTAACCTGAAAGGACCCAAGAAAGCTTGGGTACCTAAGACAGAAACTTGATCTGTGCTTGCAGGTGTGTCTAGCATCCCAAGAAGGAAACAGGAAATGGTATCTTGACAGCGGATGCTCGAGACACATGACTGGTGATGAATCACAATTCATCACGCTTGATGCTAAGGATGGAGGGATGGTCACCTTTGGAGATAATGGCAAAGGAAAGATCATCGGGATAGGTAACATTGGTATCACTCCCTCCAAATACATTGAGAATGTTTTACTTGTTAAAGGTTTAAAGCATAACTTACTTAGCATTAGTCAATTCTGTGATAAAGGGTATAAAGTAAGTTTTGAATCATCTGTATGCATTGTGACGAGTCCTATTAACGATGGCATTAAATTTATAGGACATAGGCATGGCAATGTTTATATGATAGACTTGAATGATTTAACTAAATTAGACATGCAATGCATAGTTTCCTTAAATGCTAAAATAAATGAGACTAGTTGGCTGTGGCATCGTAGACTTGCACATATTAGCATGCATTCTCTTTCAAAATTAATCAAAAAGGATTTAATTCTCGATTTTCCAAAATTGAATTTTGAAAAGGATAGAATTTGTAATGCATGCCAATTAGGTAAACAAACTAGAGTATCATTTAAATCCAAAAATACTATTTCAACTTCTAGACCTTTAGAGCTCTTACATATGGATTTATTTGGACCAACTAAAACCACTAGTCTAAGAGGAAAACGATATGGATTTGTAATAATTGATGATTACTCTCGTTTTACTTGGGTTTTCTTTTTAGCTCACAAAAATGAAACTTTTCAAATTTTCACGAAATTTCATCGAAAAGTCACTAATGAAAAAGGATTTTCAATTCAAAATATTAGAAGTGATCA
The DNA here is from genome assembly GCF_000442705.2 of Elaeis guineensis. NCBI lineage: Eukaryota > Viridiplantae > Streptophyta > Magnoliopsida > Arecales > Arecaceae > Elaeis > Elaeis guineensis. Next base: position 7,948,896 of record NC_025995.2, read on the forward strand.
TGGAACAGAATTTGAAAATTATGACTTTGAAAATTTTTGTGATGAAAATGGAATTGGCCACAACTTCTCTGCTCCTAGGACACCCCAACAGAATGGGGTAGTTGAAAGGAAAAATAGAACCTTAGAAGAAATGGCCCGTACCATGCTCTGTGAAAGCAACCTTCCAAAATATTTTTGGGCGGAAGCTATTAACACAGCATGTTACATTTTAAATCGTGCTTTAATAAGACATTTTTTAAAGAAAACCCCCTATGAACTTTGGAAAGGAAGAAAACCAAATATTGCCTATTTTCATATTTTTGGTTGCCGATGTTTTGTATTAAATAATGGCAAAGAAAAACTTGGTAAATTTGATGCAAAATCAGATGAAGCAATCCTTCTAGGTTACTCCTCCACTAGTAAAGCATTTAGAGTGTTCAACAAAAGAACCTTAGTAGTTGAGGAGTCCATACATGTTGTCTTTGATGAATCTAACGATCCTCCTTCAAGGAAGAATGAGGGTGTTGATGATGCAGATCCACTAATAGAAGGTATGAAGGAGATCACTCTGAAAGATTCAGCAACTCCAGAAGACAAAGATCAAGAAGATGAACAAAATGAGAAAGGTGAAGAAATTCAAGAACAACCTCAAGGTACAAATGACTTACCCAAGGAATGGAGGTATGTTCACAACCACCCTAAGGAATTAATTATCGGTGATCCTATGCATGGGGTAAAAACACGTTCTTCACTTAGAGATGTACTTAATCATTGTGCTTTTGTATCTCAACTTGAACCTAAAACTTTTGAAGAAGCTGAAAATGATCATAACTGGATTAATGCTATGCAAGAAGAACTCAGTCAATTTGAAAGAAATAATGTTTGGACCTTAGTGAAAAGACCTAAAGATTATTCAATAATTGGCACAAAATGGGTCTTTAGAAACAAGTTAGATGAGCATGGAAATGTAATTAGAAATAAAGCAAGACTGGTTGCTAAGGGATATAATCAAGAAGAAGGAATTGATTTTGATGAAACCTTTGCACCTGTTGCTAGATTAGAAGCCATTAGACTTCTACTTGCTTATGCTTGCTTTATGAAATTCAAACTATTTCAAATGGATGTTAAAAGTGCATTTTTAAATGGATATATTTCTGAAGAAGTATATGTAGAACAACCCCCTGGATTTGAAAATCATGCTTTTCCCAATCATGTCTTTAGATTAAATAAAGCTTTATATGGTCTAAAACAAGCACCTAGAGCATGGTATGAAAGGCTAAGCAAATTTCTACTAAATAATGATTTCTCAAGAGGCAATGTAGACACAACCCTATTTATTAGAAGAAACCAAAATGATATGCTAATTATACAAATTTATGTTGATGACATAATTTTTGGGTCTACTAATGAATCCCTTTGTCAAGACTTTGCTAAGCTTATGCAGGGAGAGTTCGAGATGAGCATGATGGGAGAACTCACGTTCTTTCTCGGACTCCAAATCAAACAATCAAAAGAGAGAATCTCCATCACCCAAAGCAAGTACACCAAGGAACTACTCAAAAGATTTGGAATGGAGAACTGCAAACCTATTGGCACACCAATGAGTCCCTCAAGTAAGCTTGACAAGGATGATGAAGGTAAAAGCATAGACTTAAAATACTACAGAGGTATGATTGGCTCATTATTATATCTAACTGCAAGTAGGCCTGATATCATGTTTAGTGTTTGCTTATGTGCAAGATATCAATCTAATCCTAAGGAATCTTATTTGAATGCTGTTAAAAGAATCCTTAGATACTTAAAGGGTACACAAACTATAGGGTTATGGTACTCTAAGGACTCATAAATTAATTTGTTAGGATATTCTGATGCTGATTTTGCTGGATGTAAATTAGATAGAAAAAGCACAAGTGGAACTTGCCAATTTCTTGGAGTAAACCTAATCTCATGGTTTAGCAAGAAACAAAATTCGGTGGCACTGTCTACGGCTGAGGCCGAATACATTGCAGCCGGAAGTTGTTGTGCTCAAATCTTGTGGATTAAGCAACAACTCGAAGATTTTGGAATCAAACTTAATGAAACACCAATAAAATGTGATAATACAAGTGCCATAAATCTATCTAAAAATCCAATTCAACACTCAAGATCTAAACATATTGAAATAAGATATCATTTCATAAGAGAGCATGTTCAAAACAAAAATATAATTCTTGAATATGTTTGCACTGAAAATCAATTAGCTGATATCTTTACAAAGGCCCTTAGTGAGGAAAGATTCTGTGAAATTAGGAGAAATCTAGGAATTCTAGATCCATTTGTCTGAAATTTCTCAATTTCCAAAGAATAGATGTCAAAATCTCTTAGAGCTCAATCTTCAACATCTATCCTGGTCCCAAAAGCTCAGGTTTATCTCTCTAAAAACTTATCATTGAGCAAAATTCCTTCTCCCAAAATTTTGAATTTTTCTGGAATTTATTTGTATTTTTCCTGATTTTCTGAACTTCATGAGTCGACCCCCATGAGTCGACTCAATGGCAAACTTGTAAATCTCACCAACTTCCATCGGGTTCATTGTTTTTAAAACGGGAAACCCTGTTTATGAGACGACTCATCTTCTCGTCGTCTTCCTTCCGAAAGCCGTCCTCTCCAACTCTTTTTGCTCCAAATCCAAGGATCAATTCTGAGGCAATTCTCCCTCCTTCTCTCCACCAAAAATCGCCTCCTTGAAAAAGGATTTGTCTGTGCTTTCTCGCATTGCTTGGCGTGGTTGGAACGTGCCCTAGAACTTCACCGTTCATTCAAAATCCACTTCTTTTCTCCACCAAAATTCTTCTTTACTCTTTTGTGATCCCTCCTCCACTGAATTCAAGTCTTCTTGTCTGCTACTTTATTGGATATGGCTCCAAAGATGAAACTTCCCCAAAGGAGGAAATCAATCCGAGAGCCTGAGAAAATTGTCCGAAAGAAAAGGCATGCTCAGTCTTCCACTGTTCCCAATCCAGTTTCAGTACCTGCTCAAGGTCCCTCTCAATCCTCCATAAGCCCCAGTGTAAATCTTCTTTCTGATAGAAAAGTAGAAACCGGGAAAAATATAGATTTTCGGTTCTTTGAGAAAGAAGGCTTTACTTTTGCTACCAAGATCAAAAATCAAGGATGGGAACTTTATTGCTCTCTTAAGGAAGTCACCTATGTTGATCTAGTCAGAGAGTTCTACCAGAACCTAAATTATGGAAACGGGTCTGTGACTTCAACTGTAAAGGGGATTGACATCTGTTTGGATTCTAGGATATTGGGAGAGATACTTCAGTTGCCTAGTGAAGGATACTCATATATGGAACTCCCAATTAAAGAAGAAGGGATCAGAATTATCTTAGGAGAAGATTTTTCAGAAAGTTTAAACAGATTGGAAGCAAAGCTACTGTCCATTGAGATGAGGGTCTTGCATCAGATTGTAACGAAACTCTTCTTTCCTCGGAGTGGTAGACATGACTTACTATCTGGCAGAGATGTATGTGTCATGTTTCATATCATCACTCAGACCCCCCTAAACCTCCCTGCACTTATGATAGAGGCCATGAGAGAAACTTTGAACAGATCCAAAGCACACTTGCCTTATGGTATGGCCCTTACTAGAGTATTTAGGAGGTTTGGAGTTAGCTGTGAGGGGGAGACACCTACCAAGCTCTCACATGTGGACACTTTCAACCAACACAGCCTGCACCGAATAAAAATTACAAAGACTGTTGGTGGTTGGATCAAGGGCTCTGAAGAAAGAGCTGAGGAGAGAGCTGAGGAAAGAGCTGAAGATAGAACTGAAGGCAGAGTAGAAGAAGAAGGTCCATCTTCTCCTGTACATGATTTCAGGGCAGCTTCACCAGATACCCAGTTCATTCCTGATACTGAGGCTGGCCCTTCTGAGTTTACTAGGATGCCCACACCAGTGTATCAGCCAGAGAGCAGAGCACCTCCATCAGAGTTCAGACTGGCTGATGATCAGATCGAGCATATATCTCAGCGTGTGGCTTCTTTGTTGTCTAGCCAGTGGAGTAGTACTTCTTTTGCACCTGGAGCTACTTCTTCTGATCAGACCATTACTCCCCACATCTCCACTGTATTTCAGATGATTTCAGATCAGTCCGTCAGGATACAGCAGCTTGAGGATACAGTCTGGAGACTTACTGGCAGAGTTCTTGACTTACAGGGGCAAGTTCTTGCATTGGCCCATCCCCAGCCACAGGAGTCTACTATTGAGGTCACAGACCTCACTGCAGAGGCTGGAAGGCTCAGAGGAGCATTAGAAGGTGGATATGAGCTACTGAGGAAAGAGATCAGAGGATCGAGTGAGCATGCTACCACCCAGTTCACTGCTCTACTTCAATCTGTTTCCAGAGCACTGAACGTACTTGATTCTATCAGACTCATGGTATCAGCCCTAGTATCTCAGCGTTCTCAGCCTCCCAGTTCATCTCGTGGCAGAGGCAGACGGGGTAGAGGACGCACTTCTGATCCATCATCTTCTCATACCATATCTGATGACTCCGATCCATGATTTGTCTTGATCATTGACTTATCTTGATCTTTACTAGGTTCTAGGAGTTAGTATCTTGTTATAGGATCTATACCTTGGGGCCATGTATTGATATTTAGCTGGTTGAATTTTATGTATTGAAACAATTATGATATTAATGAAATCATCTTTTACCTATATCTTTGTAATGATTATATTTTGATTATATTTCAATCTCTGATACATCTATTGAAATATTATCTTCTCCTTGTTGTTGTTTGCTATTGATAATTGCTATATTAAGGGGGAGAAAATATCTGTGAAAAACTCTAAAGAGGAAGAAATTAAAGAATATTTTCAGAAAAGGAAAAGAAAGAGTTAACTATGTTTGATGATGTCAAAAAGGGGGAGAAATTAAAATTAAACAAAAATTAAAATTAGACAAAAAGCAAAACCCTAAATTATGAGAAAAAGGGGGAGAAATTAAATTAAAATAAATTTTGAAGAAATTAAACAAATATTGGAGAAATTAGACAAAAACAAGGATTGAAAGATTAAACAAAATTTTGGTATCAAAATTTGGTATCAGACAGAACTTTAACAAAAAGTTATCCATCAAAAGCAAAATCATGAGTACAATGCAAATAAGTATTTTTTTATATATAAGCTCTGATATTCAAACTTGCTTTTGAAATTTTACTCACCTTGATACATCAATAAGAAATTTGTTTTACTCTGATACATCCTACAATTTTTTTCAACTTGATCTGATACATGATAATATTTGATCCGATACAGTGTGAAGGTTTCTCTAATATATTATAACATTTGCTCTGATACAGTATGAAATTTTCTCTGATACATTAAAAATTTTCTTGCTCTGATACATTATAAAATCTTTTCTGATATCATTGTAAAAATTATTTTTGCTCTGATACATAGAAAAAGTTATTTATCTTCTCTTGCTCTGATATATCTTGAACTCAAAATGATCTAATACCCTTTTCAAATCTTTAAGAAAATGGACAAACTATTTTTGCATTTATATTACATGCCAAAAGAATCATACTCTTTTCAAGCATATACACCTATAATGGATTCTTTTGAAATTAATGCATTAACATAAATATTTTTGTTCATATATTTTGTCATCATCAAAAAGGGGGAGATTGTTGCTCCTAGATTGATTTTGATGATTACAAAGCAGATTGAAGGGATACAAAATTTTAAAATGAAAAAGTCCTTATGCTCTTCAAGGGCAAAATCATAATTTTACTAAAATTCTGATTTGATAGTACCATTTGGTAGAACAAATGATTTGAAATCTATTGGTGAAAATTTCATTGTGTTTGGACTTATATTTTTGAAGTTATGAAGGTTTGAAGTGCATGAGTCGACTCATGAGTCAACTCATGGCACTATGAGCTGAATGGCACGCAAAAAATTCCCATGGCATGCTGGATTTTTGACTTGGCACGACCTGTGAGTCGACTCATGAGTCGACCCACAAGGCATGAGTCGACTCATGAGTCGACCTCTGCTGATTTGAGCCTAAAAATCCAGAAATCAGACCTTCTGGTCTGTGCAACAGAAGTCGACTCATGAGTCGACTCCTGAAGCATGAGTCGACTCATGAGTCGACCCCTGCGACGGAAAATGTCAGCAACGGCTATTTTTTTGTCCGTTTTAATTGCCTTTTATGCTTCCTAAAAATCCTCTAATGGCTCTTTATCTGCCTAAATTGTTTTCTCTTGCTACTAATGCCATAAAATGCTTAAAATGGTGAAAGGAAATTGCAGATTAAATAGCAGATCAAATTGCAAAGAAAAAGTGTGGAAATCGGGAGATCAAACGTGAGATCAAAAGAGAAGAGAGGATCCTAAATCTGAGATCAACGAAATATTCAAGAAGAAGAGAGAGGATCCACAATATTCAAGAGAGTTTGTGAAAAAGAAAAGCAAGAGCATTCAAAGAGAGAATCTTTCAAGTCGATTGTTTTCAACCTTGATCTAGAGATTGTTCAAAGCTTTCAAGAGATCTTCAATCAACAATCAACCTCTTCTCAAGCATTCAAGCGTTCATCCACTTTGAGAAAATCTGAAAAAGGGTTCTTCATTTGAGTAAAGCTTTTATTGTTATATTTACTCATTTAAGGAGCTGTTATTGTATTAATCTGTGCTCTAAATATTCTTACTCTTTGTGAGTTTTTGCTCTTGTTTTTGGAGGATTTCAAAACAAGAAAAGGTTGATCCGAACCTGAAATCGGAGTGTTTTGGGTTTGCTTGTACCCGGAAAACAAGTGTTCTAGCTTGGGATAGCTAGGGTCGGAGTTTCCGACGTCTTGTATTCTAGCTTGGGATAGCTAGTGTCGGAGTTTCCGACATTTTGTATTCGGGTTGAATACAAAGGATAGTGGATTAAAATTCCCAAGTGGGATCTTGGGGAGTGGACGTAGGTGCAAGGTTAGCACCGAACCACTATAAATCCTTGTGTTTGTGGTGTGCTTTATCGCTTTATCTTATTTCTTTATTATATCCTTGCAATACTGCTTTAGTTAATTAATATTGATTTAAAGCCATTGTTTTGTTCTTCATAAGTTATCTGTTGGGCTTAAAATAATTAGAAACCCAATTCACCCCCCCTCTTGGGTTGCATAGCTGGGCAACACAAAATGACCAAGCTTCCTTTTGTGGGACATGGAGAAAGGGCCACAGACCTACTTGCCCTAGTACATACGGATGTGTGCGGCCCATTTGATGTGCCGACTAGAGGCAACTACGTCTACTTCATTATCTTTACCGATGATATATCTAGGTGCGGGTATGTGTTTCTAATGAAACACAAGTCTGAAGCTTTTGAAAGGTTTAAAAAATTCAGACATGAGGTAGAAAAATAAACAGAAAAGTTCATTAAGGTTCTTTGATCAGATCGAGGAGGTGAATACCTTAGTCAGAAGTTCCTAGACTATCTTAAGGATAATGATATAGTTTCTCAATGGACTCCACCTGAAATACCTCAACTCAACAGGATTTCAGAATGGAGAAATCGGACCTTATTAGATATGGTCCGTCCCATGATGAGCTTCACGGACCTCCCTGAATTTTTTTGGAGACATTGTCTTATGACAACAATTTATGTATTGAATAGGGTTCTCTCTAAAACTGTTCTTACCACACCGTATGAAATATGGCATGGTAAGAAATCAAGTCTGAATCATCTCAGAATTTGGAGTTGTTCGGCTCATGTCAAAAGATAGTAGACGGACAAGTTAGAGTTCAGATCTTTTAGAGCTCGATTCATAGAATATCCTAAAGAGTTATTAGGATACTATTTTTATATTCCGAAAGACCACAATGTGATTGTGAGTCGAAATGCTATTTTTTTTGAAAAATAGTTTATTCAAAATGGTGGCATCGGAAGAATAATTAAGCTCAAGGAGAACATCTCCCAAGAGCAACAAGCTAAAGAACCTGAGGAACCAAATCAATCAGAACCAGTCCTAACACAACCTCTTCCACCTCGTAGATCGACTAAGATTTTCCATCCTTCTGAAAGGTACTTAGGTACCATACAAGAGGATGTAGAGAAAATGTTCTTCACGAGAAATAGGGTTCATGGTGATGATCCCAAGACCTATGACGAGGTGATATCAGATATCGACTCTGAGAAATGGTTAGAGGCAATGAGATCAAAAATTGACTCGATGCACTCAAACCAAGTCTGGACCTTGGTAGATCCACCTGAAGGTATTGTACCAATTAGGTGTAAATGGATCTTCAAGAGAAACATAGATACAGATGGGAATGTGGAGACATTCAAGGCTAGGCTCGTGGCGAAAGGTTATATTCAGTGCGAAAGCATTGACTATCAGGATACCTTCTTGCCTGTAGCCATGCTAAAATCCATCCGCACATTGCTTGCTATTGCAGCCTATTTCGATTATGAAATATAACAGATGAACATGAAAACGGCATTCTTAAATGGATATCTGGAGGAAGATATCTATATAGAACAGCCGCTTGGTTTCACATCCAGTGATGATGATCACAGGATCTGCAAGCTACAAAGGTCCATTTATGGACTTAAGCAAGCATCTCAGAGCTGGAATACTCCTTTCAATGATGTGATCAAAATGTTTGGTTTCATCAAGAACGAGGAAGAGCCATGTGTGTTCAAAAAGGTCAGTGGGAGCACGGTTGTCTTCTTCGTATTGTACGTAGATGACATCTTCCTAATTGAGAATGACATTCCCATGCTGACCTTAGTCAAAGTATGGTTGTCTAAGGAGTTCTCTATGAAAGATCTAGGAGAGGCATCCTTTATACTGGGTATTAAGGTCTATAAAGATAGACCAAATATGATGCTCGGACTTTCGCAGAAGATGTAAATAGAGAAGGTGCTAAAAAGGTTTAGCATGGAAAACTCCAAAAGAGGTTTATTACCTTTTAGACATGGCATTCATCTCTCCAAGAAGATGTGCCCTTACACACCTGAGGAGATTGAACGCATGAGCAAGATCCCTTATGCTTCGACAATAGAGAGCCTCATGTATGTCATGCTATATACATGACCTGATATAGCCCATGCTGTGAGTGTCACAAGCAGATATCAGTTGAATCCAGATGAAGAGCACTGGACTTCTGTGAAATATATCATTAAGTACTTGAGAAGGATTAAGGATATGTTTCTAGTCTTTAGGAATGGAGAACGCCAGATTCAGGGATATATAGACTCAGACTTTATATCTGATATAGATGATCGAAAGTCGATATCTGGGAGTCTGTTCATTTGCAATGGTGGTGTAGTTAGCTGGAAGAGTTTCAAGCAGACGGTGATTGCTGATTCCACCATGGAGGCAGAGTGCTGCATCGAAAGCTACGAAGGAGGCATTCTGGTATAAGAAGTTTACCGTAGAGTTTGGAGTGATGTCATCGGATGCCATACCTCTTTACTGCAATAATAATGGTGCCATAGCCCTAGCTAAGGAGCCAATATCTCACCAGAAGTCCAAATACATCGAGCGGCGATTCTATTTGATCCGTGATTATCTCGAAAAGGGTTATGTCGAGGTCAAGAGAGTCGACTCCACAGACAATGTGGCAGATCCGCTGACTAAGCCATTGGGCCAGTAAAAGATCGAAGCCCACCTTGAGAAGATGGGACTTAGATATGTAGCCAATTGGCATTAGGTCAAGTGGGAGTTTGTTAGATGTGTGCCCTAGATGCCAGATTGGCTGACACATTCCTGTACAAATCTAAGGACAAATTTATAATTTTGACTATAAATCAATAAATAGATTATTCTTCTATCACATTGTGTACATTGTGCCTGTGATACATTCTTTGAGTTAGTAGGAATGTCAATTCATATTTTCAAGAGTTGAAAATTTAAGGCATGAATTTACATAACTAACTCATAAACAGCTCCTGACCATAGGATCATCGTGAGGATGGTGATCGATCCGGAAGGTTGGTGTACGATCGCTTTCTTAGGGTAGATGTGTCTTGAGTCTACGGTGTGAAGACACCGAAGTGAGAGTATAGGTATTCGTTGAGAATGAGAGTACTGAGCGTGATCATATCGAGCAGTCATAAGAAAGTCTATCTTTTCGTTGATGACTAGCTCGTTGTTATAGTTGTGTGTCTAGTTCTTTGACCTGAGGTGTATCGACAGTTCACCTTGAGTGTGTTATAGTTTGACTACATTATAACTCGATCTCCTAGCCATTCAGAATCCTGAGGTGTATGTTGGCTGTAGCATATTCATTGTAGAAATTAGGTCGCACCAAGATGGGATCTGTCAATCTCGGTAGATGAGAGGAGTAGTCCTATGATGATCGAAAGATTGAGTCCTTAAGCCCATGGCCATGGAAGAGTGAAATAATGAAAAAAGAGTTTTTCATTGGGGTTTCACATCAGACTCGAATCGATCGATTGATTCATATGACTGATGTTGGGTTTGATGAGTTCATCTTAACCCTAATTCAGTCGGGACTCATGATAGAGAAACTCAATCACACAGGTAGCTGCACTGAGAGGTTCATCTTCAGTTCTGATGGGTTGCCACTATATACTACTAGGTGTCACTGGTAGATTTTGAAAGCAATTAGAACGATATTGATGATCGATCATTCTAATTGTCTGAATCAGAAGAGTTCTGGTCCATCGAAAAGAGTTTCGATGATGTCGATGATGAGATCACGACATATCTCATTACCATACGAAATTGAACCTAACTGGGTCACACAAATAAGAGTTAGGGTCTGGATGTCATCAATTGGGCTAATCCAATTGATTTGGATAAGATCCAATTAGGTTCAAGGAAATCGTGCTAGCACACGATTGAGCCTAACTTTCTCCTCGTGTAATCTTTTCTATCTCGACTGAGTCAAATATGATTTGACTCATCCAAAGAATCTTAGGAAGGTTTCTCTCAGTCTAAATAAAGCTTGTCCAGTTCAGAAAAGACTTGTCTTAATTCATGAGATGAATTTAAGATAAGCACCTGCTAAATTCTAACATCTGTCATTTTTCATTTTAGGACATCTGTCAAATGTTGACATATGGATCTTAAACTGAAGAGAGCTCATTGAAAGATTTTTATGGAGTGTCCACATACCAAAACTACATTAAATTGGGTGTCATAATCAGATTATGGCGTGAGCCCAATTGGATTAAAGTGGGCACCCCAAATGGATAAGGATGAAGAGTCCTGATAAGATTGGACTCCTTGGCGCCAACTCTCTTTGTGCTTATCCAATGTTGGCACCAACTTTTGGAGATAAGGTAGGGTTCTTATCTGATGGGATCAGATGACATCACTCCACCAATCAAAATTTTTTCAGAATTAATTAAAATTTTTTTGATTGGTCGAATGATGTGGCACTACGCAGCGCAGCAGGGTCTATATAAACCCAATCTGCGCCTAGGGTTTTAAGTTTTTATAAAAAATTATCAAAGCTGCCGCCCCCTCCCATCTTCTCCATATCCTCCCTGCTCTTCTATCTCTCCTCTTCACGTCCAAGGAGTTGGACATTCATCTGGTGTAAGGAAAAGGCGTGGTGATGCCTGGAATAGGAAGGCTGCAGGACATCTTCGACAGGCTGCTGCTCCAACTTCAGAAGGAGTTCTGAAGCACTTCCAAATCAGATAGAAATCTGATTTTTGGAACGTAGATTCATGAGGAGAAGATATTTTAGGTCCTGTCAGAGTGGATACTGGTAGAGGTCAGGTGCTTGCATGGCTACATCAGAACCTCGGGCTGTGTTGAGATCATCTACAGGGTAATCAGATTACCCTTGAGGTATGTCTATACTTCTCATACTTTTAGATTTAATTTTAGATTTTAAATATCAGATAATAAAATTAGATCTAATAGATATTAGATCTAAAATAGCATAGAATAAAAATTTTAAATTATTCCATCCCAGATTTGATAAAATCTGGAAGATCCTACAAAGGAAAAAGATGATTTTTCCTTCAACTAGTATCAGAGCCAGGTTTATGGCTCAGTTTCAGAACTAATTTAGATCTGATTTTAATTTTATTTATCTGATATTTAAAAGATTTCAGATGTTATATCAGATATAATAAGATCTAAAATTAAAATATTTAAAATTAAATCTAAGAAGATCTAACATGCATGAGATGCATGACTAGACTAGGATTAGTTGAATCCATGAACAGTCTTAAGTTTTATGTTTTAATGAGATTAAAATATAAATTAAATCTAATTTATTCTTTATTTTTTTGATGTTATAAGTGTTATAATTAGATCAAAAAATAAAAAATAAAATTTTAATTTTTTCATAAAATTGATCTGTTGCATGCCTAGACTAGTTGTAGAATTATTCCAGTAACTTGTTTAGAATAGATTTAATTTTGAATAGTTCAATTTAAATCTTATTTTTTAGATATTACATGTGATGTATCAGATCTGAAAGCATATTAATTAGATCAATTTTTGATACATGATATGTATGCAAAGCATGTACAAGTTAGATCTTAAATTGTATATGAGATATGTAAATTTAGATCTAACTAGTTTTGTAGTAAAATTTATATTTCTGATTAAGGTATTCTTTATGGCCGTCCGATCATAAGAATAAAGTAAGATTTAAAGGCCCTCTTCTCTCATTCAATGGGGTGTTCTTATGACGTGTAGGGGTGCTGCACGTTCATCCTTAATCAGAAATCAAAACTTACTTTTCTGCAAAATCCTAGATCCTGAAATCCTAAGATTTATTTTACATATTTTGTTTATGAACCCAAACTTAATTAATGAATTAAGTTTATGAAATCAATTTGGTCTAAAATTAAAAATTTCAGATCTAAGATATTTTCATAAAATTGGGTTCGGACTTGGGTAGCTCAATTAGGTCTAGTAGTTGATCAAACCGAATCAAGAGTTGGTTAGGTGGGATCATGAAAGCTAATAATTAACCAGCCTAATAGAATTAAGTCTGGATCAAGGTCGAATCATATTTAGATGTGACTCGATCAAGTTAAGACCTAATTTGGCTCAGAGATTAAAGCCTGGATTGTAGGCTAACCCAATTAGTTCTGGTTCGATAATTTGGTGTCTAAGGTAAGTTGGGCAGATTCGACCGACTGATTTTTAATTGGGAGCTACTTAACTCGAATGCATTCTTGTCAAGTTAATGGCATATCCCTTCACCGGTCTCACTTACCTGGCCATATGTGTCAATCCAGTTCTGATTAGAGGTGGCTAACAATTCGAACTAACCCATGCCACTAGGTTAATCATAATTATTATGACTATGTCAAGTCAAGTTTAATGAGACCTAAATCAAATCTTCCTAAGAAAATATTAAGTCTAGGTCTTCCACTATTGTGGATGTGTGGGCCCTTCCCGGGGTTGATTGTTCTCGGCTGGTTACAATGGCTCAGTTGCACCAGAAAGATGCAACCATGTCCATTAGGCATTGGATGCTATGAATTAGAGGATGGGTTGGGCTCAATATTCTGGATACGGTGAGGGACTCAATCAGAAATCTAGTTCGTGCAAATGGTGGGTTTGACTTAACTAAGGATTGGAGCAATATCCCGAACACGGTGAGCTTCATAAATTAGAGATCAAGTTTTGGGTGTGCCATGATTAAAGAATCATTGGACAAGAGTTGTCCACTCATCGGTTGACCCATCACCAATAACTGTTAGGTGAGGTGATGAGCCAGTTGGTGAGACCGCACCACCCACTAGAAATCACTAATCATGGAGATTTTCACATCTCTACCAAGGGAGTGTAGGGATCTAAGAAAATAGTGGGAGCCTAATTTGTTTAAAAATGAAATTCCTAAATAAATTGGTTAAGTCTGATTATAAAATCTAACTAAAAACTTTTGACTCTTTACAGGAAATATGTCTGCCTCAAATCCCCTGACCAATATACTAGACGCCCACAGATTGACTGGACCTAATTTCAAGGATGGGTTGAGAAACTACAAAATTATTCTGAGTTTTAAAAAATTGACTTATATCTTAGACTAGGACCCACCTGCCATACCAGCACGTCCAACTGCTGAACAGAGAGCATCTCTAAAAAAGTGGATAGATGATGATAGCAAAGCAAGGTACTACATGTTGGGTGCAATGTCTGATGACTTGCAGCGCCAACATGAGAACATTTTGACTACCTGCCAAATGTTGGCTCACCTACAAGAGTTGTTTGGTGAGCAGAGGTGCGCGGTCAAGTATCAAGTCTATCAAAGACTATTTAAGGCCAAAATGCGTGATGGATAGTCAATCCAAGATCATTGTTTGACAATGATCAAGGATCTTGAGGAGCTTGAGAAGCTCGAAATCATCTTAGACAAGGATTTTCATATTGATGTGATCCTTCAGTTATTGTCCGATGCATATGGTCAGTTCATCATGAACTTCCATATACATAAGATGCAGTGTACCTTGGCCGAGTTAATGAACATGCTGGTTATGGCTGAGCTTTTTATGAAGGGTTCAAAAGGCTCAGTTCTTACTGTGGAGTGGACTTCTTTCAAGAAAAAATCTTTTGGACAAAAAAAGAAGTCTGCGAAAAAATAGAAGGTGGATGGCAAGAAGAAGAAGACAGAATCGAAGAAAAAGGCTGCTGATAAGAAAAAATATTTTCACTGCCAATCAGACGGCCATTGGAAGTGAAACTGTCCTCAGTACCTGACCACCATAAAGAACAAGAAGGATGGTTTTTCTAGAGGTATGCTCATTTTAGAATCTAACCTTATGGTTTCTTCTGCATCCAGTTGGGTGGTTGACTCTGGTTTTGGTGCTCATTTGTGTACTTCTATATAGGATCTTGAGGAGAGCAGGAGGCTGAGAGATGGGGAGATGATCCTACGTATCGGGAACGGAGCAAGAGTTGCTGCTGTGGCCGTGAAAACCTACCCTCTGCGATTACCGTTAGGATTAGATTTAGTTTTAAGAGACTGTTATTACGTGCCTGCAGCAAGCAGGAATTTGATTTCTGTTTCATATTTAGCATAAGAAGGCTATGTGATTAGCTTTCATAAGGACCATTGTAATATTTTTTATGAAAATAATAAAATTGCAAATAGTTTTGTCATTAACAGTCTCTATCAGTTACATGTTGATGTATTTGTATTTAATATCGAGCAAAATATGAATGCCATAGGAATTAAAAGGCCCAGAGATAGTCTAAATAATAGGTATCTGTGGCACCTAAGGCTAGGTCATATAGCGGAAGACAGGGTTAACAAATTGAAAAAATCCGGGCTATTGAGTCTGTTGACTTTCGAGTCATATCCAGTTTGTGAATCATGCTTTCAAGGCAAAATGACCAAGCTTCCTTTTATGGGACATGGGGAAAGGGCCACAGACCTACTTGCCCTAGTACATACGGATGTGTGCGACCCATTTGATGTGCCGGCTAGAGACAACTACGTCTACTTCATTATCTTTACCGATGATATGTCTAGGTACGGATATGTATTTCTAATGAAACACAAGTCTGAAGCTTTTGAAAAGTTCAAAGAATTCAGACATGAAGTAAAAAAATAAACAGGAAAGCCCATTAAGGTTCTTCGATCAGATCGAGGAGGTGAATACCTTAGTCGGAAGTTCCTAGACTATCTTAAGGATAATGATATAGTCTCTCAATGGACTCCACTTGGAACGCCTCAACTCAACAGGATTTCAGAACGGAGAAATCGGACCCTATTAGATATAGTCCGTTCCATGATGAGCTTCACGGACCTCCCTAAATTTTTTTGGAGATAGTGTCTCATGACAGCAATTTATGTATTGAATAGGGTTCCCTTTAAAATCATTCTACCACACCGTATGAGATATGGCATGGTAAGAAGCCAAGTCTGAATCATCTCAAAATTTGAGATTGTCCGGCTTATGTCAAAAGACAGCAGACGGACAAGTTAGAGTTCAGATCTTTTAGAGCTCGGTTCATAGGATATTTTAAAGAGTCATTAAGATACTATTTTTATATTCTGAAAGACCATAATATGATTGTGAGTCGAAATGCTATTTTTTTTGAAAAATAGTTTATTCAAAATGGTGGCATCGAAAGAATAATTAAGCTCAAGGAGAACGTCTCTCAAGAGCAACGAGCTAAAGAACCTGAGGAACCAAATCAATCAGAACCAGTCCTAACACAACCTCTTCCACCTCGTAGATCGACTAGGGTTTTCCATCCTCCTGAAAGGTACTTAGGTACCATACAAGAGGATGTAGAGAAAATATTCTTCACGAAAAATAGGGCTCATGGTGATGATCCCAAGACCTATGATGAGGTGATATCAGATATCGACTCTGAGAAATGGTTAGTGGCAATGAGATCAGAAATTGACTCGATACACTCAAACCAAGTCTGGACCTTGGTAGATCCACTTGAAGGTATTGTACCTATTAGGTGTAAATAGATCTTTAAGAGAAAGATAGGTGCAGATAGAAATGTGGAGACATTTAAGGCTAGGCTCGTGGCGAAAGGTTATAGTCAGCACGAAGGCATTGACTATTAGGATACCTTCTCGTCTGTAGCCATTCTAAAATCCATCCGCACATTGCTTGCTGTTGCAGCCTATTTCGATTATGAAATATGACAGATGGACGTGAAAACAACATTCTTAAATGGACATCTTGAGGAAGATATCTATATGGAACAACCGCTTGGTTTCACATCCAGTGATGATGATCACAGGATCTACAAGCTGCAAAGGTCCATTTATGGACTTAAGCAAGCATCTCGGAGCTGTAATACTCGTTTCAATGATGTGATCAAAATATTTGGTTTCATCAAGAACGAGGAGGAACCATGTGTGTTCAAAAAGGTCAGTGGGAGCGCGGTTGTCTTCCTCGTATTGTACGTAGATGACATCCTTCTAATTGAGAATGACATTTCCATGTTGACCTCAGTCAAAGTATGATTGTCTAAGGAGTTTTCTATGAAAGATCTAGGGGAGGCATCCTTTATACTGGGTATTAAGGTCTATAGAGATAGACCAAATAGGATGCTCGGACTTTCATAGAAGATGTACATAGAGGAGGTGCTAAAAAAGTTTAGCATGAAAAACTCCAAAAGAGATTTATTACCAAGATGGGATCTGTTAACCTTTGTAGATGAGAGGAGTAGTCCTTGATGTTCGAAAGATCAAGTCCTTAAGCCCATGGCCATGGCAGAGTGAAATAATGAAAAAGGAGTTTTTCATTGAGATTTCATATCGAACTCAGATCGATCGATTGATTCATATGACTGATGTTGGGTTTGACGAGTTCACCTTAATCCTAATTCAGTCGAGACTCATGATAGAGGAACTCAATCACATAGGTAGCTGCACCGGGAGGTTCATCTTTATTTTTGATGGGTTGCCACCACATACTGCTAGATGTCACTGATGGATTTTGAGAGTAATTAGAATGATATTGATAATCGATCATTTTAATTGTCTGAATCAGAAGAGTTCTGGTCCATCGAAAGGAGTTTCGATGATGAGATCACGACATATCTCATTACCATACGGAATTAAACATAACTGGATCACACAAACAAGGGTTAGGGTTTGGATGTCATCAATTGAGCTAACCCAATTGATTTGGATAAGATCCAATTAGGTTCAAAAAAATCGTGCTAGCACATGATTGAGCCTAACTTTCTCCTCGTGTAATCTTTTCTATCTCAACTGAGTCAAATGTGATTTGACTCACCCAGAGAACCTTAGAAAGATTTTCTCAGTCTAAATGAAGCTTGTCCAGCTCAGAAAAGGCTTGTCTTAATTTATGAGATGAATTTAAGACAAGCACCTGCTAAATTTTAACACCTGTCATTTTCATTTTAGGACATCTGTCAAATATTGACATATGGGTCTTAAACTGAAGAGAGCTCATTAGAGGATTTTTGTGGAGTGTCCACATGCCAAAACCACATTGAATTGGGTGCCATATTCAAATTATGGTGTGAGCCCAATTGAATTAAAGTGGGCGCCCCAAATGGATAAGGATGAAGAGTCCTGATAAGATTGGAATACTTGGCGCCAACTCTCTTTGTGCTTATCCAATGTTGGCGCCAACTTTTGGAGATAAGGTGAGGTTCTTATCTGATGGGATCAGATGACATCACTCCACCAATCAGAATTTTTTCAGAATTAATTAAAATTTTCTGATTGGTTGAATGATGTAGCACTGCGCAGTGCAGCAGGGTCTATATAAACCCTGTTTGCGCCTAGGGTTTTAAATTTTTATGAAAAACTATCAAAGCTGCCACCCCCTCCCTTCTTCTCTATATCCTCCCTACTCTCCTATCTCCCCTCTTCACGTCCAAGGAGTTGGACGTTCATCTGGTACAAGGAAAAGACGTGGTGATGCCTGGAACAGGAAGGCTGCAGGACATCTTCGACAGGCTGCTGCTCCAACTTTAGAAGGAGTTCTGAAGCACTTTCAAATCAGATAAAGATCTAATTTTTGGAGCGTAGATTCACGAGGAGAAGACATTTCAGGTTCTGCATGAGTGGATACCAGTAGAGGTCAGGCGCTTGCGTGGCTACATCAGAATCTTGAACTGTACTGAGATCATCTATAGGGTAATCAAATTACCCTTGAGGTATATCTATACTTCTCATACTTTTAGATTTAATTTTAGATTTTAAATATTAGATAATAAAATTAGATCTAACGGATATTAGATCTAAAATAGCATAGGATAAAAATTTTAAATTATTCCATCCCAGATTTGATGAAATCTGAAAGATCCTACAAAGAAAAAAGATGATTTTTCCTTCATCTGCATCCTGGACTTTGAAGATTCTTTGCCATGGATTTGGAGAAGTTCTTTAGCAGTAGGAGAAGAAAATTTGGTGGAGAATAGGCTGAGGAAGGTGAGTTTTGAAAGATGAAAAAAGAAAGGATAGGTTGCTGATTTTTAGTGGAAGAGAAAAAAGGGCAGAAGTTGTAGAGGTTTGAATGTGGGGTTCCCTAAGGCTTTTGGATATGAAATTTTGAGAACTTAGAGAGAGATGGATCAAGGCTTAGACGGCTATGGTTTGGAAGGAAAAAGATCTAGGGTTGGCTGGCTAGGATTGGAAAGTAGAGGAGGTGTGAGGGAGGAAGTTTTTTGACGACTAAGGTTAGAAAGTGGAGGGGTTTTGAGGCTTGGACATAGGAACTACTTATCCCCCTTCCTAGGATCAGCCAAAAGGTGTTTAAATAGGAGAGAGGCTAGGGCTTTGAGGGTAGAGGGTGCAAGGAATAATAGCCTTAAGATTTAGGGCAAAAGATCTCCTCCATTAGTTCCTCCTTTAATTACTTTCCTTGTTTGCTTTACTAATGATTTTTCTTCTTTGCTCAATCTGATTTCTTCTCCAATTCTTCATCAAATCTTCCATAAAAGATCTCCTTTTGGAACCTCCAATAAGAACCCTTGGATGTTTGCTTAGTTGGTTTTTCTCTATTGATTAATTAGTTATATTCACACCATGATCCATGAGAAAGATGATCTTTTAATCTTGATCCTTAATCTTTAAGCTATGTTCACACCTTGGTATCTTCATGATTTTCTTCCATTTATGCTCCCCTTTTGGTGTCATGATTGTGGACCCTTTGATCTATAGCTTTATCACATATCTTGTGGAGAGAATTTGATTAGATCCAAAGTGGCTTTATGCTGAATTCGCAACGGGATCCATGCTGAATTTCTTCTATCTTGTTTCTTATGAAAAATCTTCTACACTTGCTTCATGGTTGGTGCCTAATATCTCCATCATTGGATGTGGGGCTTCAATGAAAACCTCTAAATCTTCATTGTGTTCAAGCCAGATTAGATCCAATTGAGCCTAATTGAACCCAATCTTCTAATTACCTGCAAAATAAGTTAAAAAATATCAAATTCAAACTAATAAATATTAATTAATGATGTTTTGAGTGTTCTAATGTATTAATTCAAGTATTGATCAGATTTCATCTAAGAAGGGCCAACGAGCCCTACCTTCATGACAAAACTCTTTTCAGCCTCACCTTCTCTACGTCAAGGATCACATCTAGAATCATTCCAATATTCACATAAATCAACCCTAGATTTTTATTTTATATCTTCAGTAGTTTAATTGAGTAAAGTAACCCTATCTTTTCCGATCGAGAAGAAACGGGATGATTTGATTGCTCATCAATTGATTTTATCCACAAATGAACTATTTTTGCAAGATATAATTCACCTTCTAGAAAGACATGCTAAATTATAAACTATCACTAATTTTTAATGCCGATAAAAATGCCGATATTCTAAAGCCATAACACCTATTCTCATTAAATTGGACTTCCAAGTTGTGGAAGGCACCAGTACATTCTTTCATTAAGTAAGCCTCTAATAATCCCACCCTTTTTGTCAATATTTGGACATTGAGGTAGCCTGATATCTCTTCTTTTTGCTCATCATTCATGGTCGGTTCTTATCTTGAAGCATTGTAAGTACTCTCATACGTGTTGTCCTCATATCAGGACATAAATCCACTTGTTCTTTGACTATTTTTCAGAATCAGTAATGATCCATTAGACTTCTCTTGTTCTATAAGAACTACGGTTAAGGTCCGGTTGTTATTAGATGGGCTGTGAGATCAAAAGTCTGATTGTAAAGAAAGATCGATGAGGTTTGGTGCAGAGCCTTATATATATATATATATATATATATATATATCTTCCCTTCTTTCTATTTGGAGATATGCACACCCTAGAATTTAGTTTGCAAATGCTTCAGATATTAGAATATCATATTGCATAGCCTACTCCATCTGTTCACATGATCTTGCTTGGAATTGGAAGACCGTTTCTCTTTAATGGGCCTAAAAGTTTTTGGCAATTGTCATAAGATGTCACCATCTTGGGGTTCAACATTTTCATAGCTATCCTCTAAAATTTCATCACACTTGATAAAATTATATCATATGCCAAGGGAGAAAAATCAACTCTCTTTTTTTTTTTTTTGATAAAGAAAAATCATCTCCTTAAAAATGCCTACTTAATGAAGCCCATGTCAAGATAAGAACACTTACAGAGAGAAAAGATGTAAACTGAGGCATACATAGATGATCATGTTAAAAAGGAAAAAAAGAGTGCACAGAGAGAAACTATTTGCTTCTTAGCCACATGATCAATGGCCTTCCAAACCATATGTGAGGTTTTGTTGTGGGTGCAGTGGAAAGAAAAATTAGAATATCAGATTACACAGACCACTCCATTTATTTCACATGAAGTTGATTGGAATTGGAAGACCTTTGCTCTTCAATGGGCCTAAAAGTTTTGGCAAATGTCATAAGGTGCCACTACCCCGGGGTTGAACATTTTCGCAGCTATCCTCTAACATTTTATTGCTCTCTAATCATCACACTTGATAGAATTATATCATTTGCCAAGGAAAAAAAAAAATCTCCTTAAAGTGCTTACTTAATGAAGCCCATGCCAAGATAAGAACGCCTAAAAAGAGAGAAGATGTGCATTGAGTCACGGATGATCATTTTAAAAAGAAAAAAAGAGGGTGCATGTAAAGAAACTATTTGCTTCTTAGCCATAAGATGACCGTTCCAGTTATATCTTTCACACGAAAGAATGAACTCCTCCTTCCACGATGTCAACCATTGGATTACATAATATCTGCTTTAAGATCATGCAGAAGGATAAAGTAAGATATTAGAGTGCTTTGAGATCGTGTAGGATGCATCCAAGGGTTAGTGTTGCAAAGAAAGATGAATCATTCTTTTGCGCGAAAGATACAACCCAAACCTTATGATCACTGGCCTTGTAAACCATGTGACATCTTGTGGTAGGTGCATTGGCGGCCACCAAATGTCTGTCTCTCGTGCCATTATGGGTGACTTTTTTGTGCTCACCACCTCACGCTTGCTTCTTTTGGTCCAACGACCTTCTTATGAATGCTCAAGAGGAATCCTGGGGAGATAGGTGGTGCTCCCCTGACCCACTATAAGAAAGAACATAATTTTGGAGAGTGGCCTTGCAATGGGCCCAGTGCCACCCTCTCCCTATCCTTCCATGATTTCTGCAAACAGAGACCAACAACCATGATGAGATTAGAAAAGATTTAAGTGGGTTGAGAGCTTGCATCTAATGAACTGATGAGATTCTGCTTGGTTTAGGTTAGATATCAGTCTAATAAGTAATAATATTAGAACCGACTAGAATCAAACTTTCACATGTTTTGAAGAAAAAGATGTTAGACACAAGATGCTGCAAAGCTGTTTCTTTCAGAAGATCAATGCTCTCCACATACCACTACAATAAGCACCAGACATCATAAATAATATGCAAGATCATAATAGATAGTGGTGACATATGGACATACATGTCTGTATATTGAGTACTAGTTGTTTTGGAAAATCACAACAGAACCCAAAACAGAAGAAAACTTGATGTCATAAACTCAACCCGTAATCCGACATGCGCCAACTTGTGTTTGTTTAATCAATGGTATAATCCAGGATTTAAATCGGAAATCCAAATCTGATTTAGGTCATTTCATTGTCATTCTGATTTAGCATTTTGTTGCTAGCTATACATTGGGAGCAAATGAGTGTATAGATTAATAGCAGGAAACTTCTACCTAGGATGTCACTCCTGCTTCAAAATTGTCCATGAAGGTTTGATCTCTCACCTGCTCAGACATTACTGTTCCTATAAAACACTAGAAATCAGACCGGCAAAACACTAGAAATGGACACTGTTGCAGAGGCTACTCTTCTTCTGTTCTGATGGTCTACTTGAGTGTAGTGAAGAATGCTGAGGCTGCTTTATCTCTTTTCTTTAATAAATCTGGTGACCTTTGAGTTGTGCTCACTGGTCTCCTTTCTTTGTCAAAAGAAGTCTATAATGAAATGGCCAGAGTGGAGCATGGGAGCCAGCACATGAATTGCTTCATGCGGGAATGATGGTGGTGGTCCCCAAGGATCCATGTTCTTTGGCCATTGTGAGGGTACCATGACTAGGTTTGTCCTTGATGCACTAAGAAAAATTATCTATTAATCACTTGTCTATTTGTTCATGTTGGTTAATTAATCTATGGCTCCGACTTGTTCAAATTTTATTCTTTGATCTCTCTACTAGGTAAGCTTGCGATACCGTGGATGGTTAGTTGAATGTAGAAATCAGTGGCACTAGGAATGATTTCCTAAGAAGTGCCTATAAAGTGTTTTACATAGAGTAATGCAGGATACCCTTTCTTAACCAAAAGGAAGAAAATAAGGCAAATTACTAGGAACTCTTCTACCAACATGGAAAAGAAAAAAGTGTTCCTTCCTGTCTTCCCCAAAAACTTGAGACTAGTGTAACCTTGATCTTCCTTTCTGTGGTCAAGGGACAGCATCATTGATACCACATTAGTTGGTAGTCACCGAGGAGTCTGGCTCATATGGAATGGGACATTCTCTCTCATATGAAGTACTTTTTAAAAGACAAAACTGTGAGGCCCTATACCATATGCTAGAGGCTGAAGCGAATAATATCTCATGCATGTGGAAACGGAGATTGACCCATTTGAGTCAGAAGCCCTTGACCGCAACATTGATATTGTCTGTAGGAATCAGACTATGATCTGCCTCCTATCCACATCTTCTCTTGACTGAGGGGTTATGTTGTGGAAGGACGGCGCACCTCCTACCCACATTGTCCCTTGACCTAGAGGCTATGTTGTGGAGGGATGATATCGTTAGTCTCACATCGGTTGTGAGTTAATAAAAAGTCTGGTTTATATAAAATGGGACTTCTTTTTCTCGTGAAGTATCTTTTAGAGGACAAAACTGTGAAACCTCATGCCATGAGCCAGAGACCAAAGTAGATAATACCTTATGCATACGAGAGCGGAGACCGACCCATCTAAGCCACAGGCTCTTGATTGCGAACTACAGCTCTAGATGTTCAATATGGGGGGAAGTACTAGATTTTGATTTGAAGATTTAAAATCTCTTTTATCAGTTCTTTTCATATGGTTACATGACAAATGTTGATGTATAATGGAACTGCAATTATCAACTTAAATACACATGTACATATTACATGTAAATATTTTGATAACAGTTGTAACCATCCATCTTTCTCTTCTACCTATCCAATATATCTTGTACATTTCATGTGACTTATGGAGTCATGGCTGTAGCTCTAGGCTGTGAAGGATTCGAATGATCAAGCCAATGCACAGAATGAGCAACATAATTGGATCATGATGCAGTGCTAACATCATTGTGACAAGAAGAAATCGTTGTATTAAGTTAGACCAGACAATACCAATTCTCATAGTAGTATAAACCAGCCTTATTCCAGCTATAGTTGCCATTCCTCTCCCAATGAGAACTCCAGGCTCAAGCGAAAATTGGTAATTGGAAAACCTAGATATAGTCATAGCTAAGTGGCTCTAAGTCAAGTGTCATAGCTAGCTTGCAGGATTGGTTGTAATAACCCAGATTAAAAATAATAATAATAATAATAAAAAGAAGAGAACGGAAGAGGACTCCTGATAGAGTCCATCTTCCCTCTTTGAATCAAAATGGGATTGGGACTCTAGGAGCCCTAGATCCCATCTATAAATCCCCTTCTCCCTCCCTCCAAAGGATCCTAGAGCCCGGCCTCCTCTCTTCTTCCTCCCTCTTTCTTTCTCGTTTTACATTTTCTTAGACCCGTGCTCACCGAAAATTGGAAACGGAGACACTGTCGGAGCTCGAGGTAAGCCCCTCCCCTTCTTCCTCTCCCTCTTCCCTTTCTCCCTGGCCCAAGGCCTCGCCGCCGGCCATCGACTTTGTCAAAATTATCGCAAAAGAAATCCCCTGTTTTTCTGAATTTTCCTTGATTTTGCCACCGTTCTCCTCTTCGCTGCCGGCCGTCCGCTGCGGCCACCGCCGGCCAAACCCCATCGTCGGCCGTTGTCGGATCTCCGACCAAGCCGCCACCCCGTCGGAGCCGAGCCACCGAAGGGGGGGACCTCACGGTCTTCCCTGTTTCAACCAAGGGAGGCTGCGGGAAGAAAAGAAAAGAAGAAGAAGAAAAAGAAAAGAAAAGAAAAAGGAAAAAGAAAAAGAAAAGAAAAAGGAAAAAAAAAAGAAAAAAAAAAGAAAAGAAAAAGAGAAAGAGAAAAATAAAAAAATAAAATAAAAGAAGAAGAAGAGAGAAAAATTTTCTCTCTCTCCTCTCTCTACCTTCTCTCTCCAGTTTCTCTCTCTAGATTCTCTCTCTAGATTTTTTTTCTCTCTCTTTATGAATTTTATCTCTCTAGTGTCTTTTCCTCTTTGATTTCATCACGGATCTTAGGATAAACTTAAGATGAAAATAAGATGATCTGAGATTGCTTCCGAAATTGTGCAGTAGATCTGATCTCAGTCCGATCCTATTCGAAATTTTAACACTTGATTCATATTGAGTCACCTAATAGGACCTTTGATGATCTCGATCATGATTGCCTCATCTGAAGGATACGAAGATTTCTCCTCCTCTCTACTTTCTCTCTCTAGAAATTTTCTCTCTCTTCATGGATTTTCTCTCTCTAAAAGTCTTATAGGTTAGTGGAGGATCCTAATACTTAGATAAATCCTAATTTTGGTTAATCTTGAGAGAAGTCCTCAATTTGTGATATTAAGATCGATTATCGATAATTTTCTCCATATATGATTTTTATATTGATTAGGGTCATGAAGAGATGATTGTCTGCATATGATATCGAGTGAAATATTTTGTTAAAAAAATTCATAAATCAAAGAAAAATATTGATTTTTGTGCTTGGATCAGTCACCGTAAAGGTAAGAATCTCTGTACATGATCATCAATATATATGTTATTTTATCGTTGGTTTTATCTCTTGATTTTGCATCGTTGGATTTGAGATCGATGAATTTGTTATATCTGAGACACTGTTATTTATTTATGTGATTTTGAGCATGAGTATGTTATATCAATACATATGTATCCGCGATTGATGGCATGATTATATGGGTATGACATATTTATTACATTACAAAATTTGAATTGATTAATGAAGTCAAATATTTTAATTTCATGAAAATGAAAAGAAAGAGAAATATGGTTTGGACTGGCCTTGTCATGTGGAATAGCCTGCCAGGAGCTTATGCCTGGGACAGCCCCCACAGGCTTATATGTGAAGAATATGATCCGAGAAAGATCATGAAGAATCTGATCAGAGAAAGATCATGAATGATTTGATCCGAGAAAGATCATGGCCACTTTGATCCGAGAAAGATCATGAATATTTCGATCCGAGGAAGATCACAGAAATCGATCCGAATAAAAGATCGTCGCATGATCCTGGTAGTCCAAAGCCAAAGTCAAAGCCAAAGCTAAAGCTAAAGCCAAAAAGAAAAGGATTAAAGACGATGTGATAATAGAAGAAAATAGAAAAATAAGACATGAAACAATCGTTGAATAAAATTTTTCTCTTATTAACATATGATGATACATCTCTTTTGATAAAACAGATAATCTATAAATGTTTGCAGTATTTTGGACAGTGAACATCGACTTTTATGTGTTATTGCTTATTTTTATTTTCAGATTATATTATTATATTGGTGTGATATGAAAATTCTTACTGGGCTGTAAAGCTCACACCCCTTTATCTTTCTTTTCTTCTCAGAGATACAGGACGTTCATGATTGGCTATGGCTTAGATTTATGGGTGAGCAGATAGATAGATAGAGTGTCATAGTACCTGATCAGAGGATTGAAGAAATTTAAATTGTAATTATGCAAGATTTTATGAATTATTATTGAAATTAAATATTATGGTTGATAAGGTTGTAATGATTTAATTTGGCCTTGCATATTCTTTAGGACTTGCTTTAAGGAGTGTGCGGCCATCACGTATTCGACCCGGGTATTGGGTTCGGGGTGTGACAGAATGGTATCAGAGCATAGGTTTAAGATCCCTAGAGATTATAAAGAGATATTAAAACCTTATGTAAGATCAGTAGGATGTGATAGAGTGGCATCTGAGCTTAGAGCTTAGGTTACGTTTATTTGGAGCCAATAATACAAGTGATTATGATATGACAGAACAGTACTAGAGCCCAGATTTAAGGTCACTAGGGATTGTCATATAAGTGATATCAAAATTTTGAGATTATAATCGATAGAGTATGATAGATAATATCAGAGTTTAAGGTTATGATCATTAAGGATGTAATAGAATGATATTATAGTTCAGGTTATGATCATTAGAAAAAAATAATTTAAGTGGTATTTAAGCTTAAGATTATAATTATTTGAAATTATGACTTTAGTGATATTTAAACTTAGGTTATGATCATAAGAAATATGACAGACATAAAATAAATGATTCAGTAATTAGATTTCGAATCAATAGATATTAAGATAAAATTTATGCATAAGTGGCATATGATATTTATAATAGAATTGACGAGTTATATCTTAAATTTCAATTAATAAGGGTAACCTAAGTATGAAAAGAGTTGACCTTGGAATAAAGTGGGAGGTATTGATAAGTTATGTTGAGTATACTAGATGATTTTGGAATATAAAACTTATATGATTGAAGATCATGATTTTTTTTTTTATTTCCAATAATAATTGTCTGAATATTATGAATTTTGGACTTACCAAAGAAAGTTAATTAGGGTATGGTCTAAGAAGAAATTACATCATATAAGAGAGAAATATTTTTGAACACTGAACCTATAAGAGGTCATATATGAAACTCAATCTTAGATGAAAAATATACTTAAATTTTATTATGAGAATATGAGATACACATTTTGATGAAATTTTTGGTTACTCAAAATATCATATTCTGAATATAATTCCTTGATCTTTCAAGTTGCATTGAATTTCAAGTCAATAGTTTATTTTTTTAAGTGGATCAAAAGTCTTTTGATATTATTGTTAAATTAAAGAAGAAAATTTATTTTATCAGAGTATGATATACAGGTTATGATGAAATCCTTAATAATTCATATTACTATCTTTGGATTAGATTTTTTAATTTTTCTTGTGATTGTTGAAGATGGTGAAGTGTATTAATTATTCAAGTCAAGTTTGGATTTTTTTTTAAATTGAACTAAGACATCTTGTTAGTGTTAAATTTTGAATGACTTATACATGGGACAAGATTTTGTATGGATTTATCGATTAATATTAAGGGTTGTGATGAAGAGAGCTTTATAAGAAATAATCAAGTTGACTCTACTTAAGGATGTTGGCTTGAATTCTTCTAGTTTGTCAAGTTAGAATTAATTCTTTTATAAAAAAAGAAGATTGATTTAGAAATTATCTAAATGATTGTAAGATAAATCTAAAGTTAACTCCAATTAATTCTAGACATGTTGGATTCTTGTAGAGTGATGAAACTTATGCAATGATTTCAAATATAGGAAGTGGATCAAGATTTAATTTTTATATGCTATACCCAAAGGTAGTAAAGATAAAAAAACTTAAAATTTTACCGTAAGTCTTATATGAAATTTGAAGGTTGGATCTATCCTGGATTGATCTAACATATAAGGATATTTTTATCTTTGATAGACTTATATAATTTGATAAATTAAGATCAGAGTGTGCAGCAAAAGCGTGGTGGGTTAAATTGATTAGAAATATTAATTCTTTGATTTCGAAGATATTATGGAATGCATTAGTTGTAAATAAAGAATGATTTTAATCTGATCATAGTCGGATAATTTTTGTTAGTAGGATACTTCATTGTAGATAATGCCAAGAAATCTTAGATATCTCAAGTTTATTAACAAGCTTGATAGTTCTGTTATTATTC